>NW_024599460.1:0-42200 GCF_004379255.2 Salvia splendens | reverse complement strand
ATATAAATGGCTCCATGTTCAGAGCTCATCGGTTGAGTCATATGAGCAACCTGGATGTCCTGTCTGCAAGGCATCCATCTCTATTTCCTCTCTAGTCCCCCACTAGAGTTGAGGCGGGTCTCCATCAGAGTCAGAAGCCAAAAGTGTGGCAGTTAGGTTCAACAGTACCTCCCAGGCCACCGACACTTGGGCTGAATACCATTCTTGCTTCTTCCGCATCACTTACTTCCGATTCTAATCAGCAAATCAATCAAACCCATTTCTGCAGGAGAACCATACATTCAATCAACAGCAGTACAATCAGCCGAGAATTTGGAAGTATTATGGCAACTCGCGGAGGAACGTATCCTCAATCACCCTCATCCAATATTCTCGAATATGCTATGGAGGTAATGGCTGCAGCTTCCCAAAATCATCCCATAATTTAGTGCTTGCGGTTTGGATAGAATGGTTGCCCTCACCAGATTTGGAGAAAACCGAGAATCCTGGTGTAATTAGGGAGTCAATTTTATTGCTGCAAATATGAGGGAAAAAAAAATCTTGATCTGTGGAGGGTCGACCCCTGGGCTGTGCAGCAATGGAGCGGCTTCTATCGTCGGGCTTTCCTCAATGGCTCGAATTTTAATCCCCCCCCAATAGGTTAAGTCCTCTTACTGGACCTACTGTTTCTCCCCACCAAATGCCCCAGACCTAAACCCCCTTATCTTCTGATAATTCCTAGCCCAAAACCATGAACCAAAATAAACCACCGCCCCCCCTCTAAATTATCCTACCTCTCTGCCCCACCGAAAATTAATCCCCAACCCAAACAAAAAACAATCCCACAGCCCAAACAAAAAAGAAATACCTAACCCGTTCCAAGTTTAACACTCCCCATCACAGCAGCCCAAAAGAAAAAGAAATCACTCTTAATCTAACCCACTTCCATTCTAAAAATTAAAGACATGGCTGCTGCATTATTTTCTGGAGTTCGAACAACACGTCAACTGCTCAAATATTGTCGGTACATGCCCAGAATCAGTACCTCTCGTGGATGAAGCCATGTCGGATTTTCCTCCCTTGAATTCCACGAGAATGCACAAACGGTATCTACCGGAGGCAGTGCCGCGCCGAGCCGAGCAGCCCAGGGGTTGTACCCACCCATGTTCCCCAGCCGAAAAAACCAACACCTTAAATCCCACCGAACCCAAAACATGCAAACAAATCATGGGCAGCTGCTATGGACAATGAACCGTACCGTGAGGGGGCATCCAACTCGGTCGAAAATGATCATTCCCAGAATTCTAATGGAGGGCAGCCGAAACATACATTTTGGCCGATCCATGGCTGATGTTCTACGGTCGGGGTAGCCGGTGGAAGTTCCTATTTTGCTTGATCGTGAAAGTGCCGATAAGCGTGGCGAGGTCCGCATTGTTGAGGGTAAACCGTGTATATATTTTTCGGCTAATGAAACTACCATTCTTGTAGACTGTATAGGACCTGCCATCGTTGGAAAATTCTCTCACTCCATCCCCCTACCCACCAAATTCAAAACGCCTTAGGTAATCTCAAGCTTGTGGGTGTTATGTCTAGGAATTTTTTTTAATGCAAAGCATATATTTATTCAATTGTCTGACATACATGATTATGTGAAGGTGTTGAATGGTCTGAATAACTCTCATGTCTGGTATGTTGATGTAACACCCGTACCTTTAAGTATGAATCTAATTTATGTAACGAAATAATTGATAAAATTATTTCGAATATTATGCTCCTCGATAAATGTGTTTTGGGAAGTAGTATGTTTTATGTGTTTAATGTGAAAGGGGACGTACTTTTTTTTAGTTAATTATGAACGTTGGGAGACATGTTGAAGGTCTCGTTGAAGGAATGACGACGATATTGCTATATTTAGCATGATGAAGGAAATACATGGAGATGAATATTTTCTTATGGAAGACGACGTGCGTAAATCGAGGAATGGTTGAAGGAATTATATTTGGAACAACATCAAATATAAGTTGTGCCGTTAAACGTACTTTAATTTTTGTTTGTGAAGAACGAGTTAACAAAATTAAATAAAGACCCGTGAATTTTAATTATCGAAGTAAAATACGAAAATATAAGTATGAATTTATTTTGGGCTTTGCAAATTTAAGTAGAGTCCAATTGTCTATCTACAAAATAGCTTGGACCCTAGTTATTTAAAAATCTAACTAGATAATAATATTTCTAACATGGGCTTACATTAACTTGAGCCCAACAACACAATTTAATTGGAGCCCAAATCTACCCAAGAAAATGGGAGCAAGCCCAAGAAATTTTTTCTTCCTTCCTTCTCCCTTCCACCTCTCGGCCGAATGTTCCAGGAGGCTCTCCACCTCCAACTCTCTTCACCTTTCATCTTCCCTCAGTAACTCCACAAAGAAATCAAGAGTCACTTAAGTGTTAAACTTATTTATCTTTTCCCCACCCTTCCACTTCAACACTTCAAGCAAAACAAAAGAAAAAAAAAAACAGGTGAGAGTGAGAGAGGGAGCCGAGAGTGCCAAGAAAGGGAGCAGGAGGAGGATTTTTCACCATTCTTGTCTATTCACCACCAAAACCAAACCAATTTGAGGTATAATCTCTCTTCCATCCACAAAGCATGAATTGTTGTATATACATATTGCCTACATCATTCCATAATTCATTTCCATGACCAACTCAAACAATTCAACAATTAAAACTAATCGAATGCTCGCCGAACGTAATCGAACATGCGAAACGTAACTTGATGATAAAAATACACCTTGCGGGTTGAATCGGAGTTGTTCGGAGTGGTTTTGGGGAAGGGGAGACTGCCGGCAGCGGCTGACCGCGGCGGTTCTCGACGGCTCGGCGGCAAGTGGCGACCCCAACGCTGTCCGGCGACTCCAGCAACGGCGGTCGGCGACCAGCAGTCCCTCCGGCGGCGCAACAGTAGCAGCTTCTCTCCCCCGTGGCAGCAGCAGTGGCGTCGCGGCGAGACAGCTAGCGGCTTCGCGACTTCCCGGTGACTCTGGCGGCAGCTCCGATGGCGGCGGTAAGCCGGAGCGAGCGGCGGGATGGGGAAAGTCTGCGTTTCTGTTGATTCAGTAGATTTGGGGGAGGGAGTAAGATAGAGAGAGAGAGATAAAAGAATGGGGCTTGTTTTAAAAAAATGTTTGGGCCTTTACTTTTTGGGCCAAATGTTATTTAGGGGAGGATTTAATTTTTAAGTTGGGCATTTCTTTTTTGGCTTTTAAATTTATTTGGAAGTAGGAAATGAGGAAGATAATTAAGGTGTGGGCCGATATTTAATTTAAGTTAATCGCGGGAAAATTTAATTTAAATTCCCGGAATGATTTTGAAGGATGAATAATTCTATCCTAATTGTAAAAAAATATATTTTCAACGATAAATAATTGCGATAATTAAAGTATACGCTTAAATAATTTTTTTAGAAATTATTTTCGACGACATGGAAAATACGAGGAGTCAACGCAGGAAAGAACGAGCGTAAGCAGCCGACCGGCGTCTCACGCGACGCTTTGGGCGGCCGCCGAATAATCGAAAACGCATGAAAACCGAGAAAATGAATTAAAAGATTTTAATTAGAGTGCATGCATTCTAAATACCTTCGTTACCGAGAATTGATGTGAACTTTATGTATTTTCCAAAAAGGTGGTTCGCCCGCACGCTAAAAGTCGGAACGAGGAACTATTTACGGAAATCCTAAGCTTTTGAGGTGGGCTTTATTACTTTAACTTTTATTTTAAATTGGTATGTTTATGGTGTAATAAGGATGGTTTTTAAATAGTATGTCATGCCGTGTTTTATGTTTTGAAATTGCCTATCTGATTGTCTACTAGAATAAAACTCTACAAGACTTTGATGGTTAACGAATTCGGGTCTAACTAGGGTCTAAGCCCTACTTAGGCTAGTGCACTGATGGGGATCGTGAGTCGTCCCCTAGGTCGGCCAGTCCAATGATCGAGTTTGTGGCCACATTCACGTTTCACATGATGGTTCAGATATGGTATATGATGGAGGATGATGATTGTCTGCGCAGACACTATTTTTTAATGAATGATTTTGGTGTTTCTCGACCTTTTTAAAGAAAAACCCGAGATTCACTCTATGATGGCTTGACATATCTTAGCGATAAATGTATTTCGGGCATGAGTTCACTGGGTGCATCAAGTACTCAGCCCCTGCATATGTTTTCCCTATGTGCAGGTTGAGCGAGGTCGGGAGGCGGAGGATGTTGAGCGATGATTAAAGAAACATATTCAATAATTGTTCTGGTTACTATTGTGTCTTCATACATAGTAGTAGCTAAACTCTCATTTGCTTCCGCTACTCTACGTTTTTAAGAATCTCTTT
This sequence comes from Salvia splendens, assembly GCF_004379255.2. NCBI lineage: Eukaryota > Viridiplantae > Streptophyta > Magnoliopsida > Lamiales > Lamiaceae > Salvia > Salvia splendens. Next base: position 37,835 of record NW_024599460.1, on the reverse strand, counting down.
ACTTTCCTTTGAGTTGTCAAACTATGTCACTTACGTTATGTATTTTTGGGATTTGAACGTTGTTTGATTAATGAAATTTCATCTTTTGATCGATATTTCGTATTCCCTTGATTGCTACCCCCTTCTTCCCCGCTTCTTAATTCCCCACTAGTCACGATTCCCCGTGCTTCCTATCCTTAGGAAATGTAGTCGTGACAGAATGGTATCAGAGCAATTTTTCCTTCCGCTCTGGACCGAGAGTCTTTTATTCAATCTAGTCTAGACTCGTTTCGCTAGACTAAAAGAGTATTCATTGAAGGCTCAACATTCCGTCTCGCCGCGCTCAACAAGAAAGAAGGTAAAATGTTTGGATAAGGCATGTTGGATGTGATGAAGAATGGGATATGACATCAAGGGCCTTAGATGTAGGCTAGTCATACGCGCGAACTTCTTTCACTTAAAGACGATATGTGAATTGATGGAACGAATGAGGCGTAGAAAATAGCAAATTCCAAGGGATGATGAGATGACGGGACAAGGATAACCTTGTGAAGCGCGACTAACGCTGGATCGAAAGATTGACGAAATTGCAATTTACTACGTTTATAAAATACGAAACATCTATCCTTAGATGATAACCTAACGATGCTCGTGACGGACCACCACCCTATGCCCCACCTAGGAGGGAGGCATCCTCATCGAGTCGCAACTCCTACAGCGGGGGTCGGTATGAGGGTGAGACGCCGCAACCAAACTTCCTTAAGAGGAGGAGGCTTGAAATGCGTACCTCCGCACCTCCCGCGACGGAAGTCCTTGTAGTCGATAAGCATATCGACGTAGCTACTTATGTGAGGGAGAACATGAGGAAGAGGAGGAAGATCCTCTTGAAGATGAAAAAGAACCCCTTGAGGATGAGGAAGAACCTCTTGAAGACGAGGAGGATCCCATGGAGGAAGAGGATGACCCCGAGGAAGAGCCCCTTGAAAGGGAGATTGAAGTCAAAAGCGAGGGAGGGGTGAACATTGAGAGAGCTCCCGAGGAGTAGTGTTCTCTTTCTGTTTTGTTAGCTTTCGAATGTTTTTGTTTTGACGAACTGTGTAATGTTTTCTTTGAAGTTTTGGTATTGTTGCAAAGACCTTGTGGAAACAAGTACTTGTTTTGTTTTAAGTTAATAAAATTCCCGTTGTTTTACCGTTGTGCTCGTTTTACCTTGTTATGTATGAGAAAACTTGTGAAATCGCTTTTGGAAAGGTTGTGTGGTGTGGTGTGGTATGGTGATGGTAAATTCGGACTTTTGTACTAACACGTGTGTTGAACAGAATGCCTCCGCGACGTGCAGCCGTTCATCACGAGAATGAGGCAAGCAACGAGACCCAAAGTAGTGTGGGCCTTGAAGGACAACCACCACCACCACCACCACCTCCACCACCGCCACAGCCGTAACGAAATATTGAGAAGGAGTTTCCGAAGGAACGTCCTCCCGTATTCGATGGAATGGGAGATCCGGCCAAGGCTGTGACCTAGATTCGGGCCATAGAACGCATCTTCAAGTTCTTAAGGTGCACCGATCAGGAGCGCCTATCGTGCGTGACCTACCAGCTTACCGGGTCCGCGGAGTTTTAGTGGGAGACCAAGCAGCGAACGATAACGCAGGAACAACTAGACGCCCTGACGTGGGAAGACTTCAAGGAGGAACTGTATGACAAATATATTCCGAGGAATTACCGCAAGGCTAAGGAGGCCGAGCTCTACAATCTGAAGCAAGGGCGGATGACAGTGACGGAATATGACCGTGCCCTATGCGATATGTCTCGATATGCACCAGAGCAGGTAAATACTGACGAGAAGATGGCGGAAAAGTTTTGTGCCGGTCTGAGGCACGAAATCAGGATGGCTTTAGCATGCCGTGGAAGGCTCTCGTATGCCGAGTCGTTGTCTCGTGCACTGGACGTGGAGGAAGTAATGCCACGGGAAAAGACCGTTACACCCACTACTCCAACACCACCGACGCCACCCACAGCAGAATTTCTGAGACAAAAGAAAGTCGGACGGGAACCGCAAACCGTTTGACAACAAGAGGTTCCAAGGTACCCCAAACTCTGCCCGGGGAAAAGGAAAACAAACTACTCCATACCAAAGCGGAGAGTACCATCAGAGAGCACCTCCTTGCGCCAAATGTCAGAAGAATCACATGGGGAATGCAGAGTCGGGACAAACGTGTGCTACAAGTGTGGTGGAGTTGGACACTTCGCCAAAGAGTGCCCGAACAACAATAACACTGGAGTTGGGGAAACACCGAATGGGCCTCGAGGGAATCCTACACCACCTCAGCAGTCGCAGCAGCGTCGCCTACCATATCCCACTCAAGCTAGGGCCTATGCCTTGGGACGCAAGCAAGCTAAAGCTGCACAGGGAGATCAAAAACAGGATAATCTGGCAGGTATGGGGACATTACTTGACATGCCTGTTGCTGTTCTGTTTGATACGGGTGCGTCGCACTCCTTTATATCGCACTCCTGCGTAAATGCTTTAAGACTTCCTGTTGATGAACTTGAACATAAGATGAACGTGAACTCACCGGTAGGAGACCTTATAGACATTTCACAATCTTGCTCGAACATAGAATGCATGGTGGGGGAACTTAGCTTAACGGCTCACAACCTACATGTTATGTCAATGGATAACGTTGACATTATTCTGGGGATGGACTGGCTAGCTGAAAACTATGCCACTATTCGATGCCAAAAGAGGCAAATCTCGTTACAAACCCCGGGGATGGAGCCCTCTACCTTCCACGGGATTTCGATGAATCAGCGGACTTACGTGGTATCGGCACTTCAAGTAACTACGATGATTAGAAAGGGGCATCCTGCCTATCTCGTTTACCTACAAGGACATGACAAGAAAGAAAGAAAAGTTGAAGATGTGGCGGTAGTACGTGAGTTCCCCGACGTGTTTCCTGACGCGTTACCAGGACCTCCACCTGACCGACTGTTGGAGTTTACTATCGATCTGGAACCAGGAGCCGCACCTGTATCGAAAGCACCTTATAGGAAGACACCGAAAGAGTTGGAAGAACTCAAAATCCAGCTACAAGAACTACTGGACTTGGGTTTTATAAGACCCAGCGTATCGCCGTGGGGAGCACCTGTGCTGTTTGTGAAGAAGAAAGACGAGACACTGAGAATGTGCATAGACTATCGGGAATTGAACAAATTAACTCTCAAGAACAAGTATCCTCTGCCGAGAATAGATGACCTGTTCGACCAACTCAGGGGAGCAGGGGTATTTTCAAAAATGGATTTAAGGTCAGGATATCACCAGCTGAGGGTACGAAGAGAAGACATACCCAAGACGGCGTTCCGAACGAGGTATGGGCATTATGAGTTTGTAGTAATGCCGTTTGGACTGACAAACGCACTTGCAGTATTTATGGACTTAATGAATCGAGTATTCCACCCATACTTGGACAAGTTCATCCTGGTGTTCATAGATGATGTGCTGGTTTACTCGAAGAACGAAAAAGAGCATGAGAAGCACCTAAGGATCATACTAGAGACACTGAGAACGGAGAAGTTGTACACCAAGTTCAGTAAGTGTGATTTCTGGCTAAGGGAAGTAAATTTTCTGGAGCATATTGTGACGGCCGAAGGAATTCGAGTTGACCCCGCAAAGGTGGAGGCCGTACAACAGTGGAAGGCGCCAAAGACCCCAAATGAGATTCGGAGTTTCCTGGGACTGGCAGGATACTACCGGAGATTTATTGAAGGATTTTCAAAAATCGCAAGGCCGATGACTCAACAACTGAAGAAGGGGACCAAGGTCAATTGGACACCGGAGTGTGAAGCTAGTTTCCAGTTGTTGAAGGAGAAGTTGACCACCGCACCTATTCTGGCCGTGCCGGAATCGGGAGTAGACTATGTGGTTTACACTGACGCATCTAAGGCTGGACTTGGATGTGTTTTGATGCAGAACGGTAAGGTGATTTCCTATGCTTCACGTCAGTTGAGGCCACACGAGCTGAACTACCCTACTCATGACCTGGAATTAGCAGCCGTTGTGCATGCATTAAAGATTTGGAGGCACCATCTCTACGGAGTTCGGTGTGAGATTTTACCGATCACAAGAGTCTGAAATACTTCTTTGAACAGAAAGACTTGAACATAAGGCAACGCAGATGGCTCGAGCTAGTCAAGGATTATGACTGTGGTATTAACTACCATCCGAGCAAAGCAAACGTAGTTGCAGATGCATTGAGCCGGAAAGCCCAACCACAATTGGCTACCTTTCTCACTCAGGAAGCGGAGTTGATTCACGAATTCAGCAAGATGCGATTGGAAGTAGTGAGAGCCCCGGAGACCGTGAAAGGAAAGATCGCCACCTTGGTAGTTGTACCCGATCTGTGAACAAGGATAAGAGAGGGTCAACGCAATGATGAAAATTTGGAGAAAGTTCGACTGAAGGTGAGGAAGGGCGAGCAAGAGAAATTTCGTGAGGAGGCTGATAATGCCCTCACTTACGAAGGGAGACTTTGTGTGCCGAGCGACGAAGGACTTCGAAATGAAATTTTGACCGAGGCACACGAGACTCCATACACCGTTCATCCTGGAAGTACAGAGATGTACTAGGGCTTGAAGGGATCATTCTGGTGGGATGGAATGAAGAGGGACATAGCTTCGTTTGTGGAGAAATGCTTGGCGTGTCAACAAGTAAAAGCTTTACATCAACGACCTTACGGGAAGCTGCAACTGTTGGAAATTCCGGAGTGGAAATGGGAACATATCGCCATAGATTTCGTGACGGGTTTACCAAAGACCCGGCAAGGGAATACAGCCATTTGGGTAATCATAGACCGCCTCACCAAGAGTGCGCATTTTATATCTATCCCTATAACTCATGGATCCGACAAACTAGCCCGGATTTATGTGAAAGAAATCATTCGACTACACGGAGTGCCAGTGACAATCACGTCAGACCGAGACACCAGGTTTACTTCAAGATTTTGGATAAGCCTACAAAGAGAGCTTGGTACTCGACTGAATTTTAGTATTGCTTTCCATCCACAAACCGATGGACAGTCCGAGAGAACGATTCAAACTCTCGAGGACATGTTGAGAGCCGTGGTTCTCGACAGAGGAGAAAATTGGGAAGTTGTACTACCATTGATCGAGTTTGCCTATAACAACAGTTTCCAGGCGACAATAAATATGGCCCCATATGAAGCATTGTATGGGAGGAAGTGTAGATCACCACTCTACTGGGATGAGGTTGGTGAGAGAAGAATACTCGGGCCAGATTCGGTCGAAGAAATGATTGAGATGGTGCGACAAATTCGACAAAGGATAAAGGAAGCTCAAGACCGACAAAGGTCGTATGCTGATGTCCGGCGTACAGATTTACAGTTCAATACGGGAGATAAGGTGTTCTTGAAAGTATCTCCGTCGAAGGGGATAACAAGGTTTGGCGTAAAGGGGAAGTTGAAGCCACGATACGTAGGGCCTTATGAAATTCTTGAGAAGGTGGGACCCGTAGCGTATAGGTTGGCACTACCACCGAGTTTTGAGACTGTGCATAATGTTTTCCATGTGTCACAATTACGAAAGTACGTGTTCGATCCCAAACACGTGGGTCATTAGGAGGAAATGATTTTGAATCCCGACTTGAGTTATGAGGAGAAGCCCGAAGCTATTCTAGACAAGAAAGTGCAAGAATTGAGAAATAAGTCGATCGCGTCCGTGAAAGTACTTTGGAAACATCATGGTCACGAGGAGGCTACTTGGAAACTGGAGGATAAAATGAAAGAGAAATACCCGGAGTTGTTCATTAGAAATGAGTAAATTTCGGGACGAAATTTCTGTTAAGGTGGGTAGAATGTAACACTCGTACCTTTAAGTACGAATCTAATTTATGTAACGAAATAATTGATAAAATTATTTCGAATAATATGCCCCTCGATAAATGTGTTTTGGGAAGTAGTATGTTTTATGTGTTTAATGTGAAAGGGGACGTACTTTTTTTTAGTTAATTATGAACGTTGGGAGACATGTTGAAGGTCTCGTTGAAGGAATGACGACGATATTGCTATATTTAGCATGACGAAGGAAATACGCGGAGATGAATATTTTCTTATGGAAGGCGACGTGCGTAAATCGAGGAATGGTTGAAGGAATTATATTTGGAACAACACCAAATATAAGTTGTGTCGTTAAACGTACTTTAATTTTTGTTTGTGAAGAACGAGTTAACAAAATTAAATAAAGACCCATGAATTTTAATTATCGAAGTAAAATACGAAAATATAAAGTATGAATTTATTTTGGGCTTTGCAAATTTAAGTAGAGTCCAATTGTCTATCTACAAAATAGCTTGGACCCTAGTTATTTAAAAATCTAACTAAATAATAATATTTCTAACATGGGCTTACATTAACTTGAGCCCAACAACACAATTTAATTGGAGCCCAAATCTATCCAAGAAAATGGGAGCAAGCCCAAGAAATTTTTTCTTCCTTCCTTCTCCCTTCCACCTCTCGGCCGAATGTTCCAGGGAGGCTCTCCACCTCCAACTCTCTTCACCTTTCATCTTCCCTCAGTAACTCCACAAAGAAATCAAGAGTCACTTAAGTGTTAAACTTATTTATCTTTTCCCCACCCTTCCACTTCAACACTTCAAGCAAAACAAAAGAAAAAAAAAACAGTGAGAGTGAGAGAGGGAGCCGAGAGTGCCAAGAAAGGGAGCAGGAGGAGGATTTTTCACCATTCTTGTCTATTCACCACCAAAACCAAACCAATTTGAGGTATAATCTCTCTTCCATCCACAAAGCATGAATTGTTGTATATACATATTGCCTACATCATTCCATAATTCATTTCCATGACCAACTCAAACAATTCAACAATTAAAACTAATCGAATGCTCGCCGAACGTAATCGAACATGCGAAAGAACGTAACTTGATGATAAAAATACACCTTGCGGGTTGAATCGGAGTTGTTCGGAGTGGTTTTGGGGAAGGGGAGACTGCCGGCAGCGGCTGACCGCGGCGGTTCTCGACGGCTCGGCGGCAGTGGCGACCCCAACGCTGTCCGGCGACTCCAGCAACGGCGGTCGGCGACCAGCAGTCCCTCCGGCGGCGCAACAGTAGCAGCTTCTCTCCCCCGTGGCAGCAGCAGTGGCGTCGCGGCGAGACAGCAGCGGCTTCGCGACTTCCCGGTGACTCTGGCGGCAGCTCCGATGGCGGCGGTAAGCCGGAGCGAGCGGCGGGATGGGGAAAGTCTGCGTTTCTGTGATTCAGTAGATTTGGGGGAGGGAGTAAGATAGAGAGAGAGAGATAAAAGAATGGGGCTTGTTTTAAAAAAATGTTTTGGGCCTTTACTTTTTGGGCCAAATGTTATTTAGGGGAGGATTTAATTTTTAAGTTGGGCATTTCTTTTTTGGGCTTTTAAATTTATTTGGAAGTAGGAAATGAGGAAGATAATTAAGGTGTGGGCCGATATTTAATTTAAGTTAATCGCGGGAAAATTTAATTTAAATTCCCGGAATGATTTTGAAGGATGAATAATTCTATCCTAATTGTAAAAAAATATATTTTCAACGATAAATAATTGCGATAATTAAAGTATACGCTTAAATAATTTTTTTAGAAATTATTTTCGACGACATGGAAAATACGAGGAGTCAACGCAGGAAAGAACGAGCGTAAGCAGCCGACCGGCGTCTCACGCGACGCTTTGGGCGGCCGCCGAATAATCGAAAACGCATGAAAACCGAGAAAATGAATTAAAAGATTTTAATTAGAGTGCATGCATTCTAAATACCTTCGTTACCGAGAATTGATGTGAACTTTATGTATTTTCCAAAAAGGTGGTTCGCCCGCACGCTAAAAGTCGGAACGAGGAACTATTTACGGAAATCCTAAGCTTTTGAGGTGGGCTTTATTACTTTAACTTTTATTTTAAATTGGTATGTTTATGGTGTAATAAGGATGGTTTTTAAATAGTATGTCATGCCGTGTTTTATGTTTTGAAATTGCCTATCTGATTGTCTACTAGAATAAAACTCTACAAGACTTTGATGGTTAACGAATTCGGGTCTAACTAGGGTCTAAGCCCTACTTAGGCTAGTGCACTGATGGGGATCGTGAGTCGTCCCCTAGGTCGGCCAGTCCAATGATCGAGTTTGTGGCCACATTCACGTTTCACATGATGGTTCAGATATGGTATATGATGGAGGATGATGATTGTCTGCGCAGACACTATTTTTTTAATGAATGATTTTGGTGTTTCTCGACCTTTTTAAAGAAAAACCCGAGATTCACTCTATGATGGCTTGACATATCTTAGCGATAAATGTATTTCGGGCATGAGTTCACTGGGTGCATCAAGTACTCAGCCCCTGCATATGTTTTCCCTATGTGCAGGTTGAGCGAGGTCGGGAGGCGGAGGATGTTGAGCGATGATTAAAGAAACATATTCAATAATTGTTCTGGTTACTATTGTGTCTTCATACATAGTAGTAGCTAAACTCTCATTTGCTTCCGCTACTCTACGTTTTTAAGAATCTCTTTACTTTCCTTTGAGTTGTCAAACTATGTCACTTACGTTATGTATTTTTGGGATTTGAACGTTGTTTGATTAATGAAATTTCATCTTTTGATCGATATTTCGTATTCCCTTGATTGCTACCCCCTTCTTCCCCGCTTCTTAATTTCCCCACTAGTCACGATTCCCCGTGCTTCCTATCCTTAGGAAATGTAGTCGTGACAGAATGGTATCAGAGCAATTTTTCCTTCCACTCTGGACCGAGAGTCTTTTATTCAATCTAGTCTAGACTCGTTTCGCTAGACTAAAAGAGTATTCATTGAAGGCTCAACATTCCGTCTCGCCGCGCTCAACAAGAAAGAAGGTAAAATGTTTTGGATAAGGCATGTTGGATGTGATGAAGAATGGGATATGACATCAAGGGCCTTAGATGTAGGCTAGTCATACGCGCGAACTTCTTTCACTTAAAGACGATATGTGAATTGATGGAACGAATGAGGCGTAGAAAATAGCAAATTCCAAGGGATGATGAGATGACGGGACAAGGATAACCTTGTGAAGCGCGACTAACGCTGGATCGAAAGATTGACGAAATTGCAATTTACTACGTTTATAAAATACGAAACATCTATCCTTAGATGATAACCTAACGATGCTCGTGACGGACCACCACCCTATGCCCCACCTAGGAGGGAGGCATCCTCATCGAGTCGCAACTCCTACAGCGGGGGTCGGTATGAGGGTGAGACGCCGCAACCAAACTTCCTTAAGAGGAGGAGGCTTGAAATGCGTACCTCCGCACCTCCCGCGACGGAAGTCCTTGTAGTCGATAAGCATATCGACGTAGCTACTTATGTGAGGGAGAACATGAGGAAGAGGAGGAAGATCCTCTTGAAGATGAAGAAGAACCCCTTGAGGATGAGGAAGAACCTCTTGAAGACGAGGAGGATCCCATGGAGGAAGAGGATGACCCCGAGGAAGAGCCCCTTGAAAGGGAGATTGAAGTCAAAAGCGAGGGAGGGGTGAACATTGAGAGCGCTCCCGAGGAGTAGTGTTCTATTTCTGTTTTGTTAGCTTTCGAATGTTTTTGTTTTGACGAACTGTGTAATGTTTTCTTTGAAGTTTTGGTATTGTTGCAAAGACCTTGTGGAAACAAGTAGTTGTTTTGTTTTAAGTTAATAAAATTCCCGTTGTTTTACCGTTGTGCTCGTTTTACCTTGTTATGTATGAGAAAACTTGTGAAATCGCTTTTGGAAAGGTTGTGTGGTGTGGTGTGGTGTGGTGATGGTAAATTCGGACTTTTGTACTAACACGTGTGTTGAACAGAATGCCTCCGCGACGTGCAGCCGTTCATCACGAGAATGAGGCAAGCAACGAGACCCAAAGTAGTGTGGGCCCTGAAGGACAACCACCACCACCACCACCACCTCCACCACCGCCACAGCCGTAACGAAATATTGAGAAGGAGTTTCCGAAGGAACGTCCTCCCGTATTCGATGGAATGGGAGATCCGGCCAAGGCTGTGACCTAGATTCGGGCCATAGAACGCATCTTCAAGTTCTTAAGGTGCACCGATCAGGAGCGCCTATCGTGCGTGACCTACCAGCTTACCGGGTCCGCGGAGTTTTAGTGGGAGACCAAGCAGCGAACGATAACGCAGGAACAACTAGACGCCCTGACGTGGGAAGACTTCAAGGAGGAACTGTATGACAAATATATTCCGAGGAATTACCGCAAGGCTAAGGAGGCCGAGCTCTACAATCTGAAGCAAGGGCGGATGACAGTGACGGAATATGACCGTGCCCTATGCGATATGTCTCGATATGCACCAGAGCAGGTAAATACTGACGAGAAGATGGCGGAAAAGTTTTGTGCCGGTCTGAGGCACGAAATCAGGATGGCTTTAGCATGCCGTGGAAGGCTCTCGTATGCCGAGTCGTTGTCTCGTGCACTGGACGTGGAGGAAGTAATGCCACGGGAAAAGACCGTTACACCCACTACTCCAACACCACCGACGCCACCCACAGCAGAATTTCTGAGACAAAAGAAAGTCGGACGGGAACCGCAAACCCTTTGACAACAAGAGGTTCCAAGGTACCCTAAACTCTGCCCGGGGAAAAGGAAAACAAACTACTCCATACCAAAGCGGAGAGTACCATCAGAGAGCACCTCCTTGCGCCAAATGTCAGAAGAATCACATGGGGAATGCAGAGTCGGGACAAACGTGTGCTACAAGTGTGGTGGAGTTGGACACTTCGCCAAAGAGTGCCCGAACAACAATAACACTGGAGTTGGGGAAACACCGAATGGGCCTCGAGGGAATCCTACACCACCTCAGCAGTCGCAGCAGCGTCGCCTACCATATCCCACTCAAGCTAGGGCCTATGCCTTGGGACGCAAGCAAGCTAAAGCCGCACAGGGAGATCAAAAACAGGATAATCTGGCAGGTATGGGGACATTACTTGACATGCCTGTTGCTGTTCTGTTTGATACGGGTGCGTCGCACTCCTTTATATCGCACTCCTGCGTAAATGCTTTAAGACTTCCTGTTGATGAACTTGAACATAAGATGAACGTGAACTCACCGGTAGGAGACCTTATAGACATTTCACAATCTTGCTCGAACATAGAATGCATGGTGGGGGAACTTAGCTTAACGGCTCACAACCTACATGTTATGTCAATGGATAACGTTGACATTATTCTGGGGATGGACTGGCTAGCTGAAAACTATGCCACTATTCGATGCCAAAAGAGGCAAATCTCGTTACAAACCCCGGGGATGGAGCCCTCTACCTTCCACGGGATTTCGATGAATCAGCGGACTTACGTGGTATCGGCACTTCAAGTAACTACGATGATTAGAAAGGGGCATCCTGCCTATCTCGTTTACCTACAAGGACATGACAAGAAAGAAAGAAAAGTTGAAGATGTGGCGGTAGTACGTGAGTTCCCCGACGTGTTTCCTGACGCGTTACCAGGACCTCCACCTGACCGACTGTTGGAGTTTACTATCGATCTGGAACCAGGAGCCGCACCTGTATCGAAAGCACCTTATAGGAAGACACCGAAAGAGTTGGAAGAACTCAAAATCCAGCTACAAGAACTACTGGACTTGGGTTTTATAAGACCCAGCGTATCGCCGTGGGGAGCACCTGTGCTGTTTGTGAAGAAGAAAGACGAGACACTGAGAATGTGCATAGACTATCGGGAATTGAACAAATTAACTCTCAAGAACAAGTATCCTCTGCCGAGAATAGATGACCTGTTCGACCAACTCAGGGGAGCAGGGGTATTTTCAAAAATGGATTTAAGGTCAGGATATCACCAGCTGAGGGTACGAAGAGAAGACATACCCAAGACGGCGTTCCGAACGAGGTATGGGCATTATGAGTTTGTAGTAATGCCGTTTGGACTGACAAACGCACTTGCAGTATTTATGGACTTAATGAATCGAGTATTCCACCCATACTTGGACAAGTTCATCCTGGTGTTCATAGATGATGTGCTGGTTTACTCGAAGAACGAAAAAGAGCATGAGAAGCACCTAAGGATCATACTAGAGACACTGAGAACGGAGAAGTTGTACACCAAGTTCAGTAAGTGTGATTTCTGGCTAAGGGAAGTAAATTTTCTGGAGCATATTGTGACGGCCGAAGGAATTCGAGTTGACCCCGCAAAGGTGGAGGCCGTACAACAGTGGAAGGCGCCAAAGACCCCAAATGAGATTCGGAGTTTCCTGGGACTGGCAGGATACTACCGGAGATTTATTGAAGGATTTTCAAAAATCGCAAGGCCGATGACTCAACAACTGAAGAAGGGGACCAAGGTCAATTGGACACCGGAGTGTGAAGCTAGTTTCCAGTTGTTGAAGGAGAAGTTGACCACCGCACCTATTCTGGCCGTGCCGGAATCGGGAGTAGACTATGTGGTTTACACTGACGCATCTAAGGCTGGACTTGGATGTGTTTTGATGCAGAACGGTAAGGTGATTTCCTATGCTTCACGTCAGTTGAGGCCACACGAGCTGAACTACCCTACTCATGACCTGGAATTAGCAGCCGTTGTGCATGCATTAAAGATTTGGAGGCACCATCTCTACGGAGTTCGGTGTGAGATTTTACCGATCACAAGAGTCTGAAATACTTCTTTGAACAGAAAGACTTGAACATAAGGCAACGCAGATGGCTCGAGCTAGTCAAGGATTATGACTGTGGTATTAACTACCATCCGAGCAAAGCAAACGTAGTTGCAGATGCATTGAGCCGGAAAGCCCAACCACAATTGGCTACCTTTCTCACTCAGGAAGCGGAGTTGATTCACGAATTCAGCAAGATGCGATTGGAAGTAGTGAGAGCCCCGGAGACCGTGAAAGGAAAGATCGCCACCTTGGTAGTTGTACCCGATCTGTGAACAAGGATAAGAGAGGGTCAACGCAATGATGAAAATTTGGAGAAAGTTCGACTGAAGGTGAGGAAGGGCGAGCAAGAGAAATTTCGTGAGGAGGCTGATAATGCCCTCACTTACGAAGGGAGACTTTGTGTGCCGAGCGACGAAGGACTTCGAAATGAAATTTTGACCGAGGCACACGAGACTCCATACACCGTTCATCCTGGAAGTACAGAGATGTACTAGGGCTTGAAGGGATCATTCTGGTGGTATGGAATGAAGAGGGACATAGCTTCGTTTGTGGAGAAATGCTTGGCGTGTCAACAAGTAAAAGCTTTACATCAACGACCTTATGGGAAGCTGCAACTGTTGGAAATTCCGGAGTGGAAATGGGAACATATCGCCATAGATTTCGTGACGGGTTTACCAAAGACCCGGCAAGGGAATACAGCCATTTGGGTAATCATAGACCGCCTCACCAAGAGTGCGCATTTTATATCTATCCCTATAACTCATGGATCCGACAAACTAGCCCGGATTTATGTGAAAGAAATCATTCGACTACACGGAGTGCCAGTGACAATCACGTCAGACCGAGACACCAGGTTTACTTCAAGATTTTGGATAAGCCTACAAAGAGAGCTTGGTACTCGACTGAATTTTAGTACTGCTTTCCATCCACAAACCGATGGACAGTCCGAGAGAACGATTCAAACTCTCGAGGACATGTTGAGAGCCGTGGTTCTCGACAGAGGAGAAAATTGGGAAGTTGTACTACCATTGATCGAGTTTGCCTATAACAACAGTTTCCAGGCGACAATAAATATGGCCCCATATGAAGCATTGTATGGGAGGAAGTGTAGATCACCACTCTACTGGGATGAGGTTGGTGAGAGAAGAATACTCGGGCCAGATTCGGTCGAAGAAATGATTGAGATGGTGCGACAAATTCGACAAAGGATAAAGGAAGCTCAAGACCGACAAAGGTCGTATGCTGATGTCCGGCGTACAGATTTACAGTTCAATACGGGAGATAAGGTGTTCTTGAAAGTATCTCCGTCGAAGGGGATAACAAGGTTTGGCGTAAAGGGGAAGTTGAAGCCACGATACGTAGGGCCTTATGAAATTCTTGAGAAGGTGGGACCCGTAGCGTATAGGTTGGCACTACCACCGAGTTTTGAGACTGTGCATAATGTTTTCCATGTGTCACAATTACGAAAGTACGTGTTCGATCCCAAACACGTGGGTCATTAGGAGGAAATGATTTTGAATCCCGACTTGAGTTATGAGGAGAAGCCCGAAGCTATTCTAGACAAGAAAGTGCAAGAATTGAGAAATAAGTCGATCGCGTCCGTGAAAGTACTTTGGAAACATCATGGTCACGAGGAGGCTACTTGGAAACTGGAGGATAAAATGAAAGAGAAATACCCGGAGTTGTTCATTAGAAATGAGTAAATTTCGGGACGAAATTTCTGTTAAGGTGGGTAGAATGTAACACTCGTACCTTTAAGTACGAATCTAATTTATGTAACGAAATAATTGATAAAATTATTTCGAATAATATGCCCCTCGATAAATGTGTTTTGGGAAGTAGTATGTTTTATGTGTTTAATGTGAAAGGGGACGTACTTTTTTTTAGTTAATTATGAACGTTGGGAGACATGTTGAAGGTCTCGTTGAAGGAATGACGACGATATTGCTATATTTAGCATGACGAAGGAAATACGCGGAGATGAATATTTTCTTATGGAAGGCGACGTGCGTAAATCGAGGAATGGTTGAAGGAATTATATTTGGAACAACACCAAATATAAGTTGTGTCGTTAAACGTACTTTAATTTTTGTTTGTGAAGAACGAGTTAACAAAATTAAATAAAGACCCATGAATTTTAATTATCGAAGTAAAATACGAAAATATAAAGTATGAATTTATTTTGGGCTTTGCAAATTTAAGTAGAGTCCAATTGTCTATCTACAAAATAGCTTGGACCCTAGTTATTTAAAAATCTAACAAATAATAATATTTCTACCATGGGTTTACATTAACTTGAGCCCAACAACACAATTAATTGGAGCCCAAATCTATCCAAGAAAATGGGAGCAAGCCCAAGAAATTTTTTCTTCCTTCCTTCTCCCTTCCACCTCTCGGCCGAATGTTCCAGGGAGGCTCTCCACCTCCAACTCTCTTCACCTTTCATCTTCCCTCAGTAACTCCAAAAGAAATCAAGAGTCACTTAAGTGTTAAACTTATTTATCTTTTCCCCACCCTTCCACTTCAACACTTCAAGCAAAACAAAAGAAAAAAAAACAGTGAGAGTGAGAGAGGGAGCCGAGAGTGCCGAGAAAGGGAGCAGGAGGAGGATTTTTCACCATTCTTGTCCATTCACCACCAAAACCAAACCAATTTGAGATATAATCTCTCTTCCATCCATAAAGCATAAATTGTTGTATATACATATTGCCTACATCATTCCATAATTCATTTCCATGACCAACTCAAACAATTCAACAATTAAAACTAATCGAACGCTCGCCGAACGTAATCGAACACGCGAAAGAACGTAACTTGATGATAAAAATACACCTTGCGGGTTAAATCGGGGTTGTTTGAAGTGGTTTCGGGGAAGGGGAGACTGCCGGCAGCGGCTGACCGCGGCAGACAGCGGCGGTTCTCGACGGCTCGGCGGCAGTGGCGACCCCAGCGCTGTCCGTCGACTCCAGCGACGGTCGTCGGCGACCAGCAGTCCCTCGGGCGGCGCAATAGCAGCATCTTCTCTCCCCCGTGGAAGCAGCAGTGGCGTCGCGGTGAGACAGGAGCGGCTTCGCGACTTCCCGGCGACTCCGGCAGCAGCTCCGACGGCGGCGGTAAGCCGGAGCGAGCGGCGGGATGGGGTAAGTCTTCGTTTCTGTGATTCAGTCGATTTGGGGGAGGGAGTAAGATAGAGAGAGATAAAATAATGGGGCTTGTTTTAAAAAAATGTTTTGGGCCTTTACTTTTTGGGCCAAATTTTATTTAGGGGAGGATTTAATTTTTAAGTTGGGCCTTTCTTTTTGGGGCTTTTAAATTAATTTGGAAGTAGGAAATGATGAAGATAATTAAGGTGTGGGCAGATAACTCAATCGTAAAGAATAATTTAAGTTAATCGCGGGAAAATTTAATTTAAATTCCCGGAATGATTTTGAAGGATGAATAATTCTATCCTAATTGTAAAAAAATATATTTTCAACGATAAATAATTGCGATAATTAAAGTATACGCTTAAATAATTTTTTTAGAAATTATTTTCGACAACATGGAAAATACGAGGTGCCAACGCAGGAAATAACGAGCGTAAGCGGCCGACTGGCGTCGCACGCGATGCCTTGGGCGGCCGCCGAATAATCGAAAACGCATGAAAACCGAGAAAATGAATTAAAAGATTTTAATTAGAGTGCATGCATTCTAAATACCTTCGTTACCGAGAATTGATGTGAACTTTATGTAATTTCCGAAAAGGTGGTTCGACCGCACGCTAAATGTCGAAACGAGGAACTATTTATGGAAATCCTAAGCTTTTGAGGTGGGCTTTATTACTTTAACTTTTATTTTAAATTGGTATGTTTATGGTGTAATAAGGATGGTTTTTAAATAGTATGTCATGCCGTGTTTTATGTTTTGAAATTGCCTATCTGATTGTCTACTAGAATAAAACTCTACTAGACTTTGATGGTTAACGAATTCGGGTCTAACTAGGGTCTAAGCCCTACTTAGGCTAGTGCACTGATGGGGATCGTGAGCCGTCCCCTAGGTCGGCCGGTCCAGTGATCGAGTTTGTGGCCACATTCTCGTTTCACAAGATGGTTCAGATATGGTATATGATGGAGGATGATGTTTGTCTGCGCCTACACTATTTTTTTTAAGGAATGATTTTGGTGTTTCTCGGCCTTTTTAAAGTAAAACCCGAGATTCACTCTATGATGGCTTGACATATCTTAGCGATAAATGTATTTCGGGCATGAGTTCACTAGGTGCATCAAGTACTCAGCCCCTGCATATGTTTTCCCTGTGTGCAGGTTGAGCGAGGTCGGGAGGCGGAGGATGTTGAGCGATGATTCAAGAAACATATTCAATAATTGTTCCGGTTACTATTGTGTCTTCATACATAGTAGTAGCTAAACTATCATTTGCTTCTGCTACTCTACGTTTTTAAGAATCTCTTTACTTTCCTTTGAGTTCTCAAACTATGTCACTTACATTATGTATTTTCGGGATTTGAACGTTGTTTGATTAATGAAATTTCATCTTTTGATCGATATTTCGTATTCCCTTGATTGCTACCCCCTTCTTCCCTGCTTCTTAATTTCCCCACTAGTCACGATTCTCCGTGCTTCCTATCCTTAGGAAATGCGGTCGTGACAGTTGAGCATCATCTTATGCGTCTGCTTAAATGGACCCATGCTTTTGATCCTTTTTTTGAGATTCCTATCGTTGCTATTTGGTGTAACATTCTTGCTTTACCTGCGCACTTATTTGAGGAGTCCTCTTTGATTGCTATTGGCGAGATGCTTGGTAAGCCTGTGCAAGTTGATCGTGCCACTATTTTCTAGATCTCGTGTTTCCTTTGCTCGTATTTGTGTTGAAGTAGATTTGTCACGGCCTATTCCAGAGGAGATTGATATTAGTATTGCGGGGACATTGAAGGTGAAATGGGATAAGATCCCATTATATTGTTCGGAGTGCAAGCACGTGGGCCACTCGTTGATGACTCGTTATGCTTTTGGGAAGCGGCCTATGCCTCCTAAGAGGGATTATTCTCACGGGCCACCCCCACAGAACCGGTCGACTCCCAACAGAGAGGGAGAGTCGCGTCATGTAGAGCAGCCTCCAGCTGCGAGTGTTGCGGCTGGTAAGCAGCCTCAAGCTCAATGGCAGCGGCCTACCATAAGTCAGGCCACAGAGAGGCCTTCCACCGAAGCTAGACAGCCACCACGCCAAGAGAGACGCAACCAGGAGATGAGGGTTAGAGAGACTGCCCTTAGCTATGTCTTACATCCCGGATCTTCTTCAGCAGCCGCAGAAGGTGCACATGTTGCAGAGGATGAGGGTTTCGCTGCGCCTAAGAAGAAGAAGAAGACGAAGAGCATTGCTAGTCGCGAGAGGCAGCGAGAGAGGCGTCAGGCGAAGAGACGGACAGCCGCCAGCTCGGCGAGGACAGTGTCAGACGGAGAGGGACAGCGGGGAGCTGAGGCGAATGAGTCCTCATCAGAGAGTGAGCGGGGATCTAGATTGCTCTCACCTTCACTTAGACTTGGCTTAGGGTTCGGTCCTCTAGCGATGGTGTTGCATGACAACAACATGTTCGGGGCCTTGGAGGACTTCCCCTCAGATGACAATGAGGAGGAGGTTGATGCCCACCATGATACTATGATGGTAGATGCCCCGACCAGGTGGATTCGATTTACAGAGCCAGCGGTGCAGTACATAGGACACACTTCCCCTCCCGCGGAGTGTACACCGAAGAGGGTGAGGCTTTCGGCCTCGGGAGTTCACTAAGTTTCCCATGTCTGCCCACTTCATGATCGTGAATTCGCAGGGGATAGCGAACACTACTACCCAAGGCACTTTGAAGAACATGGTCGACATGTATAGTGTGTTGTTTGCCGCGGTGCTTGTGCCTCGGACATATCCCCACCCTTCTTTCTTTACTTGGCGTTTTGGGTTGCAGTTTAGGTGTTCGAACATAAACGACAAGATTTAGATTTTCTCTCACAGAGATTGGTAGGTCGAGGTTATTGACAACTCTGAGCAGGTCCTACATGTCTGAGTTACTGCTGCTATATTTTTTTTCAATCTATCTCTCCGTAGTGTACGCTAAGTGCTCGAGGGAGAGGAGATATGATTTGTGGAATAAGCTCAGGGACCTCTCCTTAGCCACTAACGGGTACCCTGGCTTGTTGGAGGAGACTTCAACATCTTCTTGCTTGGGGAGGAGAGGCAGGGTAGCACGACAGACATGCACGGAGAAATGATGGACTTCGATGACGACGTCGCAAACTGCCAGCTTCTGGACCTTGGTTTTGACGGCCCACAGTTCACCTGGACGAGGAGTGGGCTCTGTAATAGATTAGATAGAGTCCTTCTTGGGGAGCATTGGACGACCGTCTTTGCAGCTACTAGGGTGACTCATTTGCCTAGGATCTCTTCAGATCATGCCCCCTTGCTTGTGCGGTGCCAGCTCACTACATAGATTCTGAGACCTTCCATTAGGTTTCAGAATATGTGGGTTCGTCATCACACGTTCAGGGATGAGATCGCCAGAGTCTGGGTGGCAGACACATGGTTCTTCGGTATGCTAAATCTTTAGTTCAAACTCAGCAGAGTCGAGAGTTTCCTCAAAGGATGGAACATCTTCAACAGGCTGAGGAAGACAGAGGATGCAGTTACCATTGCATAGGCGCCTTACGACGGGAACCCACAGGAGCCCATAGGAGTGAGCTTAGCCGGTGCACCGCTCTTTATGTTCTCCGCACTAGGATGGAAGAGGATTTCTGGAAGCAGAAGGCTACCATTAAATGGCGGCAGAAGGTGAAAGAAATTCCAAATTCTTCCATGAGTGGGTACGACAGAAGCGGGTGAAGTCACAGATTCATGCGATTCAGGCAGGCGACCAGACTCTCACGTCAGAGGAGGACATTAGATAGTCGGTGGTTAGCTTCTTCCAGCAGCTACTCACGACAGATGTTGAGTACTTGGAGTAGCCAGACCTAGATCTCTTGTGTAGTCTTCAAGAGTCAGTGGACCGCGACGGCCTTTGTACAGTCCCCGACTCAGATAAGGTGAGAGCGGTGGTCTTTGGCATCAGTGGGGACAGCGCTTCAGGACCGAATGGTTACTCGTCTCTTTTCTTCCAGCACTGTTGGGACATCGTGGCAGTAGAGGTGGTGCAGCAGTGGAGGACTTCTTCTTAGGAACGCCTATGCCCCGCAGCTTCACAGCCACGACCATCATTCTCTTGCGTTAGAAGGCAAGCCCGGCGACCTGGGCGGAGTACAGGCCGATTAGCCTTTGCAATGTGACCAACAAGATCATCACCAAGATCTTCACATCGCGTTTGGCGCCGCTGCTTCCTCTAGCGTTGGCGCCAAACCAGAGCGGTTTTGTCAAGGGTCGCTTGCTTAGCGATAATGTGCTCCTGGCCCAGGAAATGATTCATGATATCAGTAGGTCGCTCATTCCGAAGGCAAACTCCCCTAATCTGGCTGTAAAGTTAGATATGGCAAAGGCCTATGATCGAGTGCAGTGGCCTTTTCTCTAGGGAGACCCGTTATCGCCTTCGTTGTTTGTGCTTGCAGCAGACTATCTTTCGATGAGCTTGTACAGGATTGTGGACACATCCTGACATGGCGTATAGATGCGCTCGACGTGCGCCATGACATTGTCAATTTTTTTCAGGGCGCACAGACAGTCCGTGGAAAGGCTGGTACATTGCCTTGAGCACTATTCTGCCGTGTCGGGTCAGATGGTGAACAAGGGAAAGAGTCACTTCTATCTCTTTCAGAAGTTCGACTCTTGGGCGGCTAAGGTGGTAGAGGTGATTGGATTCCAGCAGGGCCTGCTCTCTTTCACATACCTTGGAGTGCCTATCTATAGGGGGGGCTGAAGGCCGACTACCTTTTAGAGATCCGACAAAAGATGGTGGACCGGATTCACAGCTGGTCTCATAGACATCTTTCTCTTGGAGGCCGCCTTGCTCTGATCAAGAGCACCCTAGACACTATCCCCCTTCACATCTTCCAGGTCCTGGAGCCGTATGAGTACTGGATGAGGGATTTGGAGCAGATCATGGCCTGGTTCTTTTGGTGCACGGTTGGGGAGCAGAGGAAGATTCACTGGGTTAGCTGGAAGAAGATGATTTGCTTTCCATTAGATGAGGGAGGCCTTGGCATCCGTCGTTTTCGTGAGCTCGTCAAAGCTTTCAGCATCAAGCTCTGGTGGAGATTTCTCGCACAAGATTCTTTATGGGCACAGTTCACCATGCGCAAGTGTTGTTTCCATGTTGGTCGTGCTTTTATTTCTCCTTACTCTCCGCATGATAGTCCTATCTGGCATCGTCTCACTGATATTAGGGGTCAGGTGCATGGTCTCATTAGATGGTCCCTCGGTGAAGGGTGGATTAGTTTCTGGGATGATGTGTGGGTCGGGGATCGCCCCCTTAGGACCTATTGTCGCCTAGGACAGATCTTCCGGTTGCTGAGGTCTCTTGGTTTGGTGTGATCATACTTGGCATGTTGAAAAATTGCATGATTATTTGGCTTTGTATGGTGTGCCTTTGTATGTGTTGGACGTTATCGGGGCTGTTCCGATTGAGGCGGGCAGGCGGGATGCTATGCAATAGAGCCTGACTGGTGATGGCGAGTTCTCGACGGCCTCACCTTGGGAGCTCATCCGGACACGGTCCCCTAGACATTTCAGACTTCGCATGGTTTGGAATGCTGGGCTCTATCGTCATTTGGCGCCTCCTCCTCCAGAGGGTCCCTATTGAGTGTTATGTTCAGACTCGCGGTATCTCTCTCGCTTCCAAGTGTCTGTGTTGCGTCTCTTCTTTTTCAGTCGAGTCGTTTCAGCATTTGTTTGTGTCGAGTCCGTTGGCGAGATCTGTTTGGGATTACTTCGATGGCTGGTTCCCATACATTAGCACACACATTCACACGTGCAATGACATTGCACTTAGATTAGGTTTTTGGTGGAGGTACTCTCACAGGGCTCCTACCTTGTACATCAGTTTTATCATTCCCTGCCTTGTTTTTAATAGAATTTAGATAACCTTAAAAACTCTAAAGGAAATAAATTGAAAACTAGAAAATTGGTCGTAATCCATTGTATGAAAAGTATAGTTAAACCAAAGAAATCGATATTTATAAGTGTTTAGAATACCCTAAAATTTCAGTAGGAAAAAAAACAAAAACTAGAAAATAAAAATTATCACCAAAATTGCTATTAAAAATTAAAAACTCGAAAGGAAATACAACGAAAGCTACGAAAATAAAAATTAAGCCCCAAAAACAGTAAAATGTGTTTTTCGACCGAAATCCAACGTCTAAAAATCCTAAACACAAACCCTAAACCGGATATCCTGGGCCCTAACACGGACATCGCGATTTATAAGAGTTAAGAAAATCCTTAAAACTCAAAAGGAACAAAAAATGAAAACGAGAAAATTTAAAATTTTGCAACAATAAATTAAAGTATTTTTTTCGTGTACAATGTGAAATGGCCAGAGTCCATTGTCCAAAAAATGTAGTCAAATCAATGGACTTTTTTAAAAAGTTTTGAAAACCCTAAAAACTCTAAAGGAATTAAAATGAAAACTAGAGAATTGGCCGTAATCCATTTTCTGAAAAATATAGTCAAAACAAAGAAATCGATGTTTATGAGTGCGTAGAATACCTAAAAACTCATTATGAAATAAAACGAAAACTAGTAAAATTAAAATTAGGCCCCAAATACAGTAAATTGTGTTATTCGGCCAAAATCCATTGTCCAAAAACCCTAAACTCTAGACCATAAACCTTGTCCCTAAACCACAAATCCTAAACCCTAAACAAGGACATAGCTATTTATAAGTGTTACGAAAATCCCAAAAACACACAAGGAAATGAAACGAAAACTAGAATATTAAAAATAATAATCCAAAAATAATGTAAATTAATTTTTTTCCTTATATGATGTGAAATGACCAAAATTCATTGTCCAACATAGTATTCAAAACAAGGACAACACTATTTAAAAGAGTTTAGAAAACCCTAAATACTCTAAAGAAAAGAAAATAAAGACTATAAAATTGGCCTTAGTCCATTGTCTAAATATTATAGTCAAAACTAAAGGAAATCACTGTATTTATAATTGTTTAGAATACCCTAAAAACACAGTAGGAAATAAAATAAAAACTAGAAGTTAAAATTTATTCCCAAAATTGTTATTAAAATTTTTAAACTCAAAACGAAACAAAACGAAAACTAAGAAATTAAAAATAAGCTCCAAAAATTAGTTAATCGTGTTTTCCGGCAAAAATCCATCGTCTAAAAAACCCTAAACCTAATCCCTAACCATAAACCTTAACCCCTAAACCCTATACCCTAAACCCGTCTATAGCCTTTGTCCTAGCGGCATTTAGTTTAGACATTATTATCTGAGGTGCCGAGTTCGAGCCATCTTGATATCATTTTAAATTTCCTCCTTTATACAGGAGTTTTTTTATAAAAAAAAAACCTAAACCCTAAACCCTAAACCTTAAACAAGGATATAAGGCAAGCCCGGCGACCTGGGCAGAGTACAGGCCGATCAGCCTTTGCAACGTGACCAACAAGATCATCTCCAAGATCTTGACATCGTGTTTGGCGCCGCTGCTTCCCCAGGTTGTGGCGCCGAACCAGAGCGGTTTTGTAAAGGGTCGCTTGCTTAGTGATAATGTGCTCTTGGCTCAGGAATTGATTCACGATATCGGCAGGTCGCTCATTCAGAAGGCAAAGTCGCCTAATCTGGCCCTTAAGCTAGATATGGCTAAGGCCTATGATCGAGTGCAGTGGCCTTTCCTCCTCCTGGTGCTTGAGAGGATGGGATTCCCGCCGGGGTGGGTGAGTATGGTCGATCGTTGCATCTCCTCTTGCTGGTTCTCAGTGCTCGTGAACGGGGCTCCGGCAGGTTTCTTTCAGTCTATGAGGGGACTTCGCCAGGGAGATCCTTTATCGCCGTCGCTGTTCGTGCTTGCTGCAGATTATCTTTCGAGGAGCTTGAACAGGCTGGTTGACACACATCCCGATATGGAGTATAGATGTGCAAGGCGCGCGTCGGCCATATCCCATTTGTCTTATGCCGATGACGTTATCATTTTTGTCAGGGCGCACAGACAGTCCGTGGAGAGGCTGGTTCATTGTCTCGAGCACTATTCTGCCGTGAACAGGGGAAAGAGTCATTTCTACCTCTTTGAGAAGTTCGACGCTTGGGCCGCTGAGGTGGCAGAGGCGAGTGGATTCCAACAGGGATTCCTCCCTTTCACTTACCTTGGTGTCCCTATCTATAAGGGGGGCTGAAGGCCGGCTACCTTTTAGATATCCGACAGAAGATGGTGGACCGGATTCACAGCTGGTCTCACAGACATCTTTCTCTTGGAGGGCGCCTCGCTCTGATCAAGAGCACCCTTGTCACCATCCCTCTTCACATCTTCCAAGTCATGAAGCCGTATCAGTATTGGATGAGGGAATTGGAGCAGATCTTGGCCCGGTTCTTTTGGGGTACTATTGGGGAGCTGAAACGAGGATTTTTTTAACACGTGTGCACAGAAATAGATCACTGCAAGCGCTTGGTCAAGACACCACGCTCCTTAAATCCACTAGAGCACAAGGTCTAGGAACTTAAGAGAACATAAAGTGCTTGGTCGTTGGACACACATCGACTCCCCTTCAAAAAAATATAAATCCCTCAACCCGAATACTCTGAATTAGTATAGGGAAGTGGGGTCGATCCCACAGAGATGGACTCGCAAAGTAGTGCTCAGAGACTTTGGACAGACAAATGGCTGCTGCCACGCAACAAAAGGGTTGAGAATTTTAAACTAACTCTAGACCTAGGCAGAAAATGTAAATGCTAGACCTAGGACATGTTAAACTTGTAAATTCAGACTTCGACAACAAGAAACATAACCACTTCCTAGACAGTGTAAACAACTACCTAATCTAGCTAAACAGAATATGACTGAAAGTGGGGACCATAATTCCAAAAATGGCAAGTACGGAAAGAACTGCAGATTAACAAACTCTGACGCTAGCTCGCAGCAAAATGCATCCTCTCAACCGAATTAAACTTGCAGATGAACAAAACAGAGCAAAAAGCGAGATTCGACAGAATATAGAGATTTGGTCGTCGTTATCTTGCTGCAACTCGGAAAAACATCAGATCTGCGTACACTAGACGGAATGAAAGTAAAACACGTAAACTAAGCATGAAAATCAGATCGAAACTACTCAGATTCACGTCAGAATACTTGATCCACTCCGGATCCAAGACATCCGAACCCAACAACCAACAAATCCAGCAAATCCAACCAAAATTCTTCCACAATCCAACTCCAATCTCCCGGATCTGACCATTAACCTACAATAACTCAGTAAACAGCTGCGAAACGCATCCAACTCAGACAATTTAAAACTCCAAAATCTCAATAAGCGAAACGATCAAACCAGAAATCAACACAATCGCCATAACGGAAAATCAAACTTGCATTTAAACCAGAAACTATTCGGTGAAAACAGCGAACCGAGCTTCGAACAACGAAGCTCGGCAGAGTAAGTAAAATGCGGAAAGCGGAAAATAAATTGTTTCTTCGCTCCTAACAAGAGCGGTGTTACACCATATCGGAAGCTAAGATGAAACCCGAACGTGCGAACTGAGATCTCCTCAAAACTAGTATCAAGTGTGTGTGTGGGAAAGTGAACTAAGCAACAGGCTGTGGTGAGGTCTCCCCCGAGAAGATCCCTCCAGCTTGCATGCTTCTGCCTTTTATAGATGCGGACATAGCCCTTGAGTCTTCGTAGAAATCCCTATTCTACCCTTCAACTCTGGAGCTTCCTCCGTCGAGCAATTCTCTTCATAATCGTTCACTAAATCGCCAGTTCCTCGACCTTGTAATTTTTTGGTCTTCTTTCCTGGACCTGGCGAATTCCTTCACACACCTGGCTTAAAACGTGCGTTAGTCCTAGTAAAATCACGAATTAAATCCCTAGACCCATGCATGAAATTAGCCTTATCAAACTGCTCACACTTAAACCATGCTTGTCCTCAAGTATGAAAGACAAGAAAAAGAAATAAGGCGAATTTCAATGCACGCCCCCCCCCCCAAGTACTATTCTACAAACAAAACAGACTCCTAGACCTAGACAACTACAACACGAAACACATAAAAATCACAAAAGAAAAGAAAACACATAAGCGCATAAACTGGTATTTTCCTAGCAGCCATCCCCACAAGTTTAAGGTCAATCCAAGCGTTTACAGCCTCAGATTCCTCCCCCTCCCTTCTTCTGTCTAGTCAAGTTGTCAGTTCGTCAAGATAGCCTTCTGACTTCCCAATTGTTAGATTCACTCGATCACTCATTCCTCACCAGGGATGTTAGGATCGGATCGCTCTTAAGTTAAAGTTACTCCACTGATGCATCGGGTTATGAGAGTTTCTCCTTCCTACCGTCTCCTTTTTATTCCTGGGTCTGGTTACTACTGCTTCCTGCCTTTAAAATTTTTTTTTTTTTTTTTTTTTTTTTTTTTTTTTTTTTTTTTTTGGGTCTGGTTTTTACTGCTTCCTGCCCTTAAAGTTACCTCCGGTTTTATTATTTTAACTCCTCCCCTGGACTTCGTCCAGCTTATACCTCCGGTTCCTGGACTTCGTCCAGCTTATACCTCCTTTATTCTCTACTCCCTAAGCATCAAGTGGTAGCCCATTCTTTTTACAAGTTAGCTCAAAGTGTATAGGCTTATAACTCGCTCTTATAGTAGGGCTGCACAACTGGGTTATCTAAGGCATCCTCTATCGTTCTTACTTCATCCAACTGACTTTGATTTATTAAGAGAAAATGATTCACAATTTAGCATGTATTTTCTCTTCAATTACTCTCCCTAAGGGGCTTTTTGCTATTTATTTTACCAGTTATGCAAACACGAAACCTAAAAAAAACTTCTACAAACTCCTAGACCTAACAGAATATGTACAAGACACTAACTGCACTAACTGCGTCCCCCCTCCCACTTCATTTATGCTTGTCCCCAAGCAATCCGTATGAAGTGGAAAGCAGGCCAGTTAGTGGCGACATGAAACGAACTCAACAAAACACAAACTTCTCACACTTAGACCAAGCATTGGGCTAAGTGGGAGAAGGAACAACATACAACACAAAACATGTTATGACATATAACCCCTTCTCACACTTAGACCAATGCTTGGTCTAAGTGGAAGGGTTCAACACATATATACAGAACCTAGCATGCTGGCAGGTAAAACAGAAATAAAACGAAAGAACTGTTAAATAAAAGAAAGAAAAAGTTACTTGGGTTTGAGGGGAAATTCAATTCGGTGTCTGGCCCCCGTGGGAGCCAAACTTTGGTGGCACCGTCGGCTGGGTCACCTTTGCTTTCTTCCTGGCCGGCATCTCCGGCTTCTCTGGTCTGTCATCAGTAGGTCGGGGTATGGCTGTCCTCAGGATCACGGGTCTAGCGGAAGAGGGGGTGATGTGAGGCCTCGGGCCTTGTGATGGCTTCTGCGCGGATACACTTCCTGGACTTAGCGTTGTAATGTTGCCGCTAGACCCAGGAATAGTTTCTGATGCATCCGGGAACTTTTTGTGCAGCCATTTCAGCATGGTCGTCATCAAAGCAACACCCTCCGCCATCCTGTTGGTTTGCTCACTTGACGAAGCCACCCAATCGGTGATACGTCCCCTCAGGACTGCGGCCTCTTCCCTGCTTTTTCCGAATTCCCTTCGGATCTCAGTCATTTCCTTGCGTACCCCGTCGATTCCTTTCCTTACCTCCTCAACTTCTTTCTGAACTCCCTGAACCATCAGCCTGACTTCGTCCTCAGTGGCTTGATCCTTTACCTCCACACCATCGGGTTCCTGCTTGACTTGTGCCTCTGACTTACCGACCTCATAAAAACACACCTCCTTCCCTCGGGCGATCAGCAACCCCTTGTTGAAAAAAAAGTCGAAATTGAAGACTTCCGGGGCTGAGCACATCTTTACTACACGGCAGGCCTTGCTGATTTTAATTACAATGTTGCGCTGCAAATAGGCCCCGAGAAGATGGCACGTGTACAGATGCCTGGACGGGTTGGAGGTGACTTGATGGCAGGCTTGGGCTAACCAATAACCCAAATGAACTCGTACTCCTGTGGCCATGCACCACGTAAAGTATAGGTCGGCGGTCGTCAGGGCGTTGTTGGCAGTGCCCATCAAGTTGTAGCTAACAAAAGTTTGGGCGAATCGCAGGACCCGATTTTCTATATGGTGTGCCTTCGAAAAACTTGTTTTAAATTGACCCACTCTTGAGTGAGTCAAGAACTCCCACGCACCTTGTGCCTGAAATCCTGGCGTCAACTTCGGCGGACCAACCATTCTGTCGTTCCACAGGCCCTCATCATCTTCTGTTCTCGTTAGCAAGCCCATCCGCAGCGTCCACTCCCGGATACTCATCCTATGTTCTTCATTAAAAAAGCCTGAAAGCTATGGAATCCGTATCCAAATCGGCGGTGGATTTGAACCGGAAGGTGGAAAAGAATTCACGGGCCGCGTCGACTGGAACTTCGAAAGTGCTGTGCTTTAGTAACCAATCAAAACCGATTGCATCTATATACCCCCTGAACTCATCGTTAGAGCTAATATGTTTGAGTTCCGCCGGGTGGTACATTTTTCCGGACTTCGCCACCTTTCCCTCAGCACTCTTTTCCTTGTATATGGCCACACGTTTTGGATCGTCAAATCTTCTCATATCGTCTAGCAGCTCTTTTGTAATCCAAATCTCCGTCGGCTCAAAGTTCAGTACATCCTCGTCTTGCTCCTCCTCTGAATCACTGGACCTGGCAGGATTCTCGGGCTCTGTGGCGTATGGTACCTTGGCGGGTGGAGGAAGTGGGGATTCAGTAGATTTCCCCCTCTCCTTCTCGGTCGAGGAGGAAGCAATTTGTTTCCCTTTCCTCTTCTTAGCCCTCGCGCGGCGCCCCTCTTCGTCACTCTCCCTTCCACTCGGCCTGGGGGAGTCTTCCTGCGCAGACACGGCTGTCGCTAGGTCCAGCGTATCCTTTTCCTTTTGTTGGGCAGATACGTCAATGTCATCAAGAATACTCCGACGTGTCCGTCTCCTTGTTTCCCTTAGATTAAGCTGCGAATCGGCCTCCTCAGAGACCTCAGTTAAATCCACTATCATGTTGAGTCCTGCATCGACAGTTTCTTGAGCACCCTCAGAATCGAGTGCTCCACTTTCCTCTGCTAACAATGGGGTTGCCCCCGTGATATAAACAGGGGTTTCTAACCCCGTAAGATTTCCTTCAGGTTGGGCTTCAGTGCCCACAGATTTGTCGGGAGTCCTTCCCGCATCAACATCTTCCTCAGTAAATTGGGCTTCATCGCCCCCAACTACGTCTAGGGTTTCCTTTTCTACATCCTTCTCAGAATTTAGGGCTTCTCCGCCCACTTGAACATCATCATCATCAACAACGGCATCCCTCTCAACAGACGCCTCCAGAACAGGGGTTTCCTTCTGAGAATCAGAACCTAACCTGGGTTCACTTACGGCCAATAACGTCAGTCCCGCGGCCAGATCTGTCTCTACTTCGCGAATCTCCGCAATGGGTGATCCTGGAACGGCGGGCACTGCATCGTCCTCCGGCCTGGTGGCGGTTTCTGGGACTGTGTCCTGGGCAGAGGTGGTTTCTTCTGGAATAATGGTAGCAGCCTCCGGTGCGGTTTCTTGTACAGCAGTGGGTGGTGTCTCGACAACCTCCGGTTGTGTCACGGTGGTTGTTGGAACGGCTGGCATGGGTTGTCCCATTGCAAACATCGCGAACGCTTGCATCGCTTTATCGGCCCCTCCGAACTTCTGAAATAGTTCATTCATGAACTCCGCCGCACTCTTCTCGGCGGATCCAGAAGCGCTGCTGGTTCCTTGTTGGTTATCCATGGTATTCTGCAGAAAATTTTGAAAAGAACTTGGGCGAAATTTTCAGATTAGGGTTAGAGAGAGATTGAAATTTGGGGTTTTTGATTTGGGAGAGAGAATATTTGGAGAGAGAATGAGTAATGAGAAAATAAGAAGGCCAAAACCGATCATAGTGTAGGCATTGGAGAGGACAGTTTCCTTTTGCAGGCGGGTGCAGGTGGTGACGCTAGCGACCGTACGCCTCCCCATAAAGTGCTCTTTGAAATCCGGACCGGTGCCAACTCCCTCCAAAACTCTTTTACCCCACAATTCCTTGCTCAAGTAAATTCCTTCTGCCAAAACACACTAAAAGAAAACATCAAACTAAAAAAACAAATATGAAACGCCAAACTCCCCGGGTCTAGGATATGACAGCATCAAAAACATTCCCGATGGTTCTGGTGTTTCGAAAATATTTTTGGAAGAATAAAATTTTTTATTTGTTTGGATTTTTCTTGATTTAAAGAAAGCAATTAAATATTTACAAAATTGTTGTCAAGTGTTCTCAAAATTTCCTGGATCAGGGTATGGTCAAACTTTTAATTACTAGACCCAGGAGATATTTTAAAAACACTTCCTTCCTAGACTGGTTAGGTGATATCAAAGAGTGCGCGTAGTGGCACTTCGTCCACTACACACAACTCTGAGCTATCCCTAAAGGCCTTTATCCTATGTCCATTGACAAGAAAAGGTATGGAATTTGGTGCACTTCCCTGGATTTCAACTGCTCCGTTTGCTCGAAGTCCCATGATGATGTAAGGCCCAATCCATTTAGACTTTAACTTTCCAGGCATCAACTTGAGCTTGGATTGAAACAAAAGGACTTTCTGTCCTACCCTGAGTTCCTTGACCCGGAGATTTTTATCATGCCAAAGCTTAGTTTTTTCCTTATACCACATGGCAGATTCATAAGACTCAAGCCGTAACTCTTCCAGTTCCTGGAGCTGCATCTTCCTCTCTTCTTCACAAGCCTGCGGATTCATGTTGATCTCTTTGACCGCCCAGTATGCTCTGTGTTCGATTCCCACGGGTAAGTGGCACATTTTTCCGAATACCAACCTATATGGTGACATACCAATAGGTGTCTTATAAGCTGTCCTATAAGCCCATAATGCATCATCCAGTCTCTTACTCCAATCCTTCCTAGACGGGTTCACCGTTTTTTCGAGAATGGCCTTTATCTCCCTATTTGATATTTCTGCCTGGCCGTTGGACTGAGGATGATAAGGTGTAGACAACCTATGGTGGACTCCGTATTTCTTCATGAGAGCCTCTATTGTACGGTTCTTAAAATGGGTTCCTTGGTCTGAGATGACAGCCCTAGGGATCCCGTACCTGTTGAAAATGTTAGACCGCAGAAATTTGGCTACTTCCACAGCTTCGCAGGAGGTCGTAGCTTTTGCCTCTATCCATTTCGAAACGTAGTCCACCGCCACAAGTATGTATGTATTCCCATATGAAGATGGAAATGGACCCATAAAGTCCATACCCCAAACATCGAAAATCTCACAAACAATCACCGGAACTTGTGGCATTTCGTCCCTTCTAGAAATTCCTCCAATCTGCTGACACCTTTCGCAATTCTGGCAGAATTTGAATGCATCCTTATGTAATGTAGGCCAGTAGAAACCACTGTCTAGAACCTTCCTTGCAGTCTTCCTAGGTCCAAAGTGACCCCCACAAGCTAAAGCATGGCAATGATTCAGCACATCCCTTTGCTCCCACTCCGGAATGCATCTCCTAATTACCTGGTCAGCTCCCATTTTCCACAAATACGGATCGTCCCAAAAGTAGTATTTGGCTTCACTTTTTAATTTCATCTTCTGGGCCCGGGAAATTTCGTCGGAACTGGGCACCTCTTTAGTGACCAAGTAATTTGCTAGATCAGCGAACCATGGCTCTGCATTCGCCTGGCATTTCCTTTTTTCAGCATCTCCTGGACCTGTTGCTGCCATTACTTCTTCCCAATTGATAGGTCTAGGAGAATCGTTAAAATAATAAAGATGTTCTTCCGGGAACGCATCAGGTATTGCTTCATCCGTCTCACCTTGGTAAATGCGACTCAGGTGATCAGCCACCTTGTTCTCCGTCCCCTTCTTGTCTCTGACTTCCCAGTTAAACTCCTGTAACAGTAACACCCATCGGATCAACCTTGGCTTAGACTCCTTCTTTGCCAGTAAGTACTTTATCGCAGCGTGATCTGTGAAGACTATCACCCTCGACCCGAGCAGATATGGTCGGAATTTTTCAAAAGAGTACACGACTGCCAACATTTCCTTCTCCGTGGTGTCGTAATTTTCTGGGCTTGATTTAGCGTTTTTGACGCATAGAAAATCACGTAACTTTTTCCGTCAACTCTTTGACCTAGCACCGCCCCTACTGCATAGTCACTCGCATCGCACATGATTTCAAACGGCAAACCCCAATCAGGTGCTCTGATGATGGGGGCAGATACTAATCTGTCCTTCAGCAGCTGAAAAGCCTTAATGCACCCCTCATTAAAAACAAACTCAACATCGTTATGCAACAGATGAGTGAGTGGCTGAGTAATTTTGGCAAAATCCTTTATAAATCTCCTGTAGAATCCTGCGTGACCTAGGAATCCCCTCACTTCCTTTTGATTTGTCGGGTGGGGCAGTTTTGATATCACGTCCACTTTTGCTTGGTCCACCTGTATGCCCCTTTCCGATACTACATGCCCCAGGACAATTCCTTCAGGGACCATGAAGTGGCATTTCTCGAAATTCAAAACCAAGTGCTTCTCTTGACATCTTCTCAGCACTACATCCAAGCTCGCCAGACATGAATCAAATGAATCCCCGTATACAGTGAAGTCGTCCATAAAGATCTCGATGCAATCTTCCAGCAGGTCTGAGAAAATACTCATCATACATCGTTGAAAAGTGCCTGGTGCATTGCAAAGGCCAAACGGCATTCTCCGATATGCATATGTTCCGAACGGACACGTGAAAGTTGTCTTCTCCTGGTCCTCGGGGGTCCACGTAAATTTGGAAATACCCACTATATCCGTCCAAGAAACAGAAATATTGCTTGCCTGCTAATCTCTCCAGCATCTGGTCAATGAACGGAAGGGGAAAATGGTCTTTCTTGGTTGCCTCATTCAATTTTCTGTAGTCAATGCACATCCTCCAACCGGTGACTAGCCTGGTCGGTACCAACTCATTCTTGTCGTTCTTGACAACCTGGATTCCCGACTTTTTGGGTACCATGTGTACTGGGCTAACCCATTCACTGTCTGGTATGGAATAAATGATTCCTAGGGATAACAACTTCAATACCTCCTTCAATACCTCTTCCCTCATATTGGGATTCAATTTGCGTTGAGGGTCTCTGCAGGGTTTCGCTCCTTCATTTAATCGAATGTGATGCATGCACAGATCAGGGCTAATCCCTACCAAGTCAGAAAGTGTCCAACCAATAGCGTTCTTGTTCCTTCGGATGACTTTCAGCAGCTCCTCTTCCTGTTCCTTGATCAAGTTGCTGTTGATAATCACCGGAAAAGTCTCATTCGCCTCAAGGTAAGCATACTTTAGGCCTGGCGGAAGTGTTTTCAACTCCTTCTTGGGAACATCTTTTTCCTGGGGCAGGGGGTTCTTTTCTGCTGCTCCAGTCGTCATCCCCTTAGTCGATCCAGGAAGATCTTCCTTGCTTGCCCCATAAAGTGTCTCCCTCGATCTGGCTAGCTCGGGCTTGGTGCAAAATTCCAGAATTGCTTCTGCTAGCTCTTCATCTGACAACTTGCTCGTATTCATTGCTTGGCACCAACTGGCCACCTCCCTATCAACAGCATGACTCATCTCTGAGTTCTCAATCTGTCCCTGCATTAATTCAGTCTCGAGGTATTCCTGGACCAAGGGGTTAATGATATCTACAGAATGCAAATTTTCAACATCAAGTGGCTTCTTCATTGCCTCATCTATGCTGAATGTATATTTATCCCCATTGTAATCGAGACAGATAGTACCATCAAAGACATCAATGATAGTCTTAGCAGTTCGCAGGAAAGGCCACCCCAATAATACTCCGCCAGACTCTACAGACTCATTATCGCTCATCTTAATCACATGGAAGTCAGCCGGGTACAGGAAGTCGTGTACCTTGACTATTACGTTCTCGAGCACTCCTTCAGGGCAGATGCATGACCTGTCCACCAATTGGATCACAACCTTCGTATCCACCATACCTACTCCCACTAATCTCTTGTATATGGACAGGGGTAACACATTTATGGATGCTCCCAAGTCACACATAGCATGCTCAATTTTTACATCGCCGATGGAAATAGGCAAGGTGAACATACCTGGGTCATTGCATTTCGAAGGCATCCTCCGCTTCTGAATTACCGCGGACACATTCTCGCCTATCAAGATTTTTCCACTAGGTCTAGCCTTCCCAGCTATAAACTCTTTGATGAACTTGCTGAAAACTGGCATTTTCAAAGCCTGTAAGAAGGGTAGATTTATCTCCAGTTTCCCGAAAATATCCATAAGATCCACTGGCTCATCCTTCTTTTTCTTTGCCTCTCCTCGGTTTGGGAAAGGTTTTGGTCGTTTCCCGGTTCCGGAACATTCACCTGCTGAAGATTCATCGACTCCTTTTTTCTCTACCAATTCCGGTTCTGGATCTAGGAAAAATGGTTCGATTGTCCTGGGCAGCCGTTTCTCTAAATCTCCTGCCTGAAGTTCATCTCTAACTGCAGGGTTGCTTTCAACCGAGTTTCTTGATTCAGTGGTTTTTTCCTCTGTTTCCTTATCCTTAATGGGGGTCGTGACCTCTCTGTACCTCATGACCGGCCCTTCGTACTCCTTCCCAGATCTCAGCGTGATCTGGCTAATATTGGCTTTGTCAGGTGGTCTTACCGATGCAGGAATCTTGCCCTCGTTTCCCCGCATATCACTCAAGGAAGTAGCTATTTGAGACAACTGTTTGGCCAACATATCCATTGCCGCCTTCTGTTCTTGCTGCGCATCCTGAAGCTTGTGGACCACATCATTGTTCGACTGTAAATTGTTCTGAATGTGCTGCTGGGAACTAACGAGGTCGTGAACCATCTCATCAAGGTTCCTTGGTCTAGAGCTTGGCTGACTAGGGCCTGGCCCTATATTTTGGTTTGTTCCACTTCCTTGGCCTGGGCGAATGTGCCCTTGACCTCCTGGATTGTTGTTGAAATTACTTCCTTGACCTGGGTAAGGTGCTTGGAAATTCCTTTGATGTGGTGGTACATAAGAATTCCCTTGATAATTTTGATTCTTGTTTCCCCAGGTCGAGTGATCTCCTTGATTACGGTTGTTCCAATTTCCTTGCCCCTCATGACTTCTCCAGTTACCCTGCCTCTCGGGCTGCGGTGCGGACTGTATACTCAGTTGGGGTGCTGGCTGGCTTTGCTCGTTTTCAGACCATCTAAAGTTCGGGTGATTCCTCCAGGGTCCATCTCTTTGTCTTCCTTGGTTCCAACTTCCATCAGGATTCCAACTTCCCATCGCGTTCGCCTGGGCCTGGTAATCACCTTCCTGAGGTCCATAATATTGCTGGAGTTGATTATCTACTGGACCTAACAACTTAGCCGTTTCCTTTGGTGCGGCTGTATTAGTTTTTTCGATAGCATTCAGCAAGGCTTTCTCCAGCCTATCAATCCTTGCTTCAACTTTGTCATCCTCCTGCTCCCTCAATGCATTCACAGAGCCTCTTCTCACAGCATTCCTCGTACTGTCATACGCCTTCTTGGCGTCGATTAATCTTCCCAAAATCTCTCTTGCCTCACTTCCTCTCTTTCTTGTAAAATTCCCCCCGCTCGAGGAGTTCATCAAATCCTTAGACTCGGGAGTTGCCCCTTCATAAAACAGAGAGTAGGTCTCTGCCTCTATCATCCGATGATTCGGGCATGCGTCCAGCAATCCCTTGAACCTTGACCAGTATTGGCTCAATGACTCATCGTAATCCTGCTTGCATTCCACTATCTCCTTCTTCAGAGCGTTCGTCTTGTTGGATGGAAAGAAGTAATCTAGGAACTCCAATTTAAAGTCCCTCCAGGTGCGGATAGAATCCGGGGGTAATCTCAACAACCATGTATTTGCCTCCCCCTTTAGAGTGAAAGAAATCGCGCGCAAGCGATAGTCCTCCTCTGTCGCATCATTAGGCCTCTTTTGAATGCCCCATAACTTGCTAAACTCGTTCAAAAACTCGTACGGGCATTCACTCCTTCGCCCAGAAAATGTTGGCAAGACACCTAACACATTCGTTTTGATCTCAATAGATCTCTGACGTGGGTTCATCACTATTGCGTGTGCTGGCTCTCCATCGAGATGAGCCGTTAGTGACCCTATTTCTAGATCTGGGTCCGCTACGTGTGCCATCTCAACTTCCTCTTCCTCCCCTGTTTCTGACTCTGTTTCCGATTCTGGTGGGGACTCCGGATCTGTTCGTCCTGAAGATTCCCAGGATTCGTCACTCAAAAACTCAGTCGGGAACGGATCTCCCGTCGTGAACCCTGATCTGGTAGTCACGGTGGAGGCTGTATCCTTGATCTTCCAAACGAACTGACCGTATTTCCAACCAGACGAGTTACTCCGGTGGAAGCTCCTGCTCATGTACTACAAAGAAAACGGAAAGAAAAAGGAAATTAAAATTATTCACACCAAAAACTCTAGGCACTAACACAAAGTACGCCATCCATCCCCGGCAACGGCGCCATTTGAAACGAGGATTTTTTTAACACGTGTGCACAGAAATAGATCACTGCAAGCGCTTGGTCAAGACACCACGCTCCTTAAATCCACTAGAGCACAAGGTCTAGGAACTTAAGAGACCATAAAGTGCTTGGTCGTTGGACACACATCGACTCCCCTTCAAAAAAATATAAATCCCTCAACCCGAATACTATGAATTAGTATAGGGAAGTGGGGTCGATCCCACAGAGATGGACTCGCAAAGTAGTGCTCAGAGACTTTGGACAGACAAATGGCTGCTGCCACGCAACAAAAGGGTTGAGAATTTTAAACTAACTCTAGACCTAGGCAGAAAATGTAAATGCTAGACCTAGGACATGTTAAACTGTAAATTCAGACTTCGACAACAAGAAACATAACCACTTCCTAGACAGTGTAAACAACTACCTACTCTAGCTAAACAGAATATGACTGAAAGTGGGGACTATAATTCCAAAAATGGCAAGTACGGAAAGAACTGCAGATTAACAAACTCTGACGCTAGCTCGCAGCAAATGCATCCTCTCAACCGAATTAAACTTGCAGATGAACAAAACAGAGCCAAAAAAGCGAGATTCGACAGAATATAGAGATTTGGTCGTCGTTATCTTGCTGCAACTCGGAAAAACATCAGATCTGCGTACACTAGACGGAATGAAAGAAAAACACGTAAACTAAGCATGAAAATCAGATCGAAACTACTCAGATTCACGTCAGAATACTTGATCCACTCCGGATCCAAGACATCCGAACCCAACAACCAACAAATCCAGCAAATCCAACCAAAATTCTTCCACAATCCAACTCCAATCTCCCGGATCTGACCATTAACCTACAATAACTCAGTAAACAGCTGCGAAACGCATCCAACTCAGACAATTTAAAACTCCAAAATCTCAATAAGCGAAACGATCAAACCAGAAATCAACACAATCGCCATAACGGAAAATCAAACTTGCATTTAAACCAGAAACTATTCGGTGAAAACAGCGAACCGAGCTTCGAACAACGAAGCTCGGCAGAGTAAGTAAAATGCGGAAAGCGGAAAATAAATTGTTTCTTCGCTCCTAACAAGAGCGGTGTTACACCATATCGGAAGCTAAGATGAAACCCGAACGTGCGAACTGAGATCTCCTCAAAACTAGTATCAAGTGTGTGTGTGGGAAAGTGAACTAAGCAACAGGCTGTGGTGAGGTCTCCCCCGAGAAGATCCCTCCAGCTTGCATGCTTCTGCCTTTTATAGATGCGGACATAGCCCTTGAGTCTTCGTAGAAATCCCTATTCTACCCTTCAACTCTGGAGCTTCCTCCGTCGAGCAATTCTCTTCATAATCGTTCACTAAATCGCCAGTTCCTCGACCTTGTGATTTTTTGGTCTTCTTTCCTGGACCTGGCGAATTCCTTCACACACCTGGCTTAAAACGTGCGTTAGTCCTAGTAAAATCACGAATTAAATCCCTAGACCCATGCATGAAATTAGCCTTATC
>NW_024599459.1:0-49053 GCF_004379255.2 Salvia splendens | reverse complement strand
TTATCCCACAATGGAGAAGTGACACATCTTTTAATGTGCTTAAATTAAGTGACCGGTCGCGGGCTGCGGGCCCGGTATCAGTCTCGATCTCGATCTCGATCTCAATCTCGATCTTGGAAATTAGTCTTTGGGTGGTCTTTGGGCTCAGGTCTGGACCAGTAGTAATCTTTTTTAGACCATCGCTGAGTCAATAATCCAAGTGGCTCGATACATCGTCAAGCGTGACACAGTCAAAGCCTACACGGCTGCGACGTGAGAAATCCACACGCTCCACACGCGGAAGGCACACTCCTTCCACAAGCTTGTAACCGCCGACGGTTACGAATTAGCCATAATGAGCCTTCATGGCTTGGTTGACCCTGCATGGTGGCTTGGCCTATAAATAGGCTAGCTATTCCATTGCATTTTACACAACATTCACAAGCATTTGCATCATAAGCTCTCTCCCTCTCTGCATTGTCTTTCTGTCGAAGCTCTGCCCTCTCCTCCATCCACTTCGCCGGAGCTCTGTTGATTGAGGTGCTGCTTCACTAGAGACGTAGCCGTTTTATATTTGGGGACGACACTCCAAACCGAGAGCACTACCGGGGCGTATCTCGTCTTGTGGAAAGAGGCCTCCTCGACTCGGCTAAGTTTATTTTCTAGTATCGTTTCGTTGTATTTTCAGTTTATGTTCTTCTTTCTTGGGTTGTATTACGCCCGGTTTTTGTTTATCTCCTGTAATTATAGTCACTGTACCAACAATCGCAAGACGAGATAGCTTGCCTTTGAAGGAATTTGGACTATAAACTGAACTTAACACTTTCGAAACATTTAACACCTTTGCTGGAGATGTCGACTGAATCCAACACCGCTGCTGCCACCCTCGCTGCCGCCATTTCCTCCACCATGGAAACCACTGGACCTGTCAACACTTCGTCAATTCCCTCGATGACGCTAACCCCCGGGTTCTATCCATCTTCATCAACAACCCCTTGGTAGTTTGTTAACCCCCATGGACCCACTGGTGGATCCACCTCGAGTGGATCGATTGGTTCCACTTTTATTGGTTCCTTCGGATCCTTTAATGGATCGAGTGTTGGGACCTTCGGGTCTCACACGAATGCTGGGGCCTTCGGGTCTCATGCGGGTGCTAGTTCCTTCGGGGCTGGTACGACCATGGCGGGCTCTATGTCCAACATGAATGGTGGGGTCTCTATGCCTAACCACGTTGTTGGCTCCTTCGGGGGCAACGGAATTGGTCCCTTCCATGGACCAAGTACGACACCTTTGGCACCAAGAATGATGCCACCTGTCGAGAAGCCACCAAAGTTTAGAGGATCTGACTTCAAAAGGTGGTACCAAAAGATGTTGTTCTACTTGACAACATTGGGCGTCGCCAACTTCCTCACTGAAAACGAGCCGCCCGCGCCAAGCGATCAAGAGACTAGGCTCGAAGTCATGACGGACTATGAAGCTTGGAGAAAAGGAGATTACCTTTGTAAAAATTTTATTCTAAGTGCTTTAGATGATAGTTTATACAATGTATACTCCGTTTTAACCACATCAAAAGAGATGTGGGAAAGCCTAGAAAGAAAGTATAGCATAGATAATGCTGCAGGTACTGAACAAGTTGTAGCACCCAAATTTATGGACTACAAGATGGTTGACTCTCGACCCATCATGGAGCAAGTTCAAGAGCTCCAAATGATCATCCACGCACTAGTGGCTGAAGGGATGACCTTGCCTGACAAATTCTTAAGGTGCACGATCATCGACAAGCTTCCTCCTAGTTGGAGGACTTCAAGAGCTATCTCAAACACAAGCGAAAGCAGATGACCCTGGAAGACATGATCGTGAAATTGTGCATTGAGGCTGATGTGCGCAAAAGAGACCAAAAGGCTAAGGGCTTTAGCCCACTTGAAGCCAAAGACAATCTGTTGGAGCGAGGCGGTCCCTCCAACAAACACCATTGCTAGAGTCAAAAGGATAAAGGGAAGGGAAAGCAGCCTGCAAAGAAATTTGAAGGCGAATACTTCAAGTGTGGCAAAACTGGCCACTTTGCCAAGGACTGCCGCAGCAAGAAGAAGAAGCCGGCAGCCCACGT
The DNA here is from genome assembly GCF_004379255.2 of Salvia splendens. Classification (NCBI taxonomy): domain Eukaryota; kingdom Viridiplantae; phylum Streptophyta; class Magnoliopsida; order Lamiales; family Lamiaceae; genus Salvia; species Salvia splendens. The sequence goes on along the minus strand of NW_024599459.1, from coordinate 46,967 downwards.
CGTTAAGAAGGAGTTCAAAGACTGGGACGAAAACGACCTCATTGCTGTGGTCACTGAAGAAGTTAACCTTGTTGATAACAAGGGTGGCTGGTACATCGACACCGGCGCTAATGCTCATGTCTGCTCAGATAGGAGCAAGTTTGCCTCCTACACTGCTGTTGAAGGAAGGAAGATCAACATAGGGAATCAAGCATCGTCCGAAGTCCTCGGCGTTGGCAACGTGATTCTCATGATGACGTCTGACGTCACTATCACTTTGAAGGATGTGTTGCATGTCCCGGACATCCGCAAGAACCTAGTGTCAGGATCAATACTAGTTAATAAGGGGTTTAAACTTGTATTAGAGTCTGATAGGTTTGCATTGTACAAGTTTGGAAAGTCACTCAGAAAAGGTTATGTAACCGATGGACTTTTCAAGCTCAGTGTGGCAACTCGCAGTGTTGCAAAGCCGTTGGCTAATAATAATAAAACATCTACTTCCTCTTACTTGACTGAGTGTTCAAATTAGTGGCATTGTAGATTGGGACATGTAAATTCAAAAGCCATTAAAAGATTAGTGAATTTAGATTTACTAAAGGCTAATGAAGTGGATACCCAAGATAAATATGAAAATTGTCTTGAAGTAAAAATGACTAAGTTGCCGTTTCACTCGGTTGAACGAAGCACAAAACCCCTTGAATTAATTCACACGGATGTATGTGATTTAAATATGGTGCAAACTAGAGGTGGTAAAAAGTACTTTACTTTCATAGATGATTGCACTAGGTATTGCTACATTTATCTTTTAAGAAGTAAAGATGAAGCAATAGAAGCGTTCAAAAATTATAAGAACGAAGTTGAGAATCAACTTGGTTGTAAAATCAAAACGATTCGAAGCGATAGAGGAGGCGAATATGTAGCCCCGTTTGAGGAGTTATGCAACGCAAGTGATATAATTCATCAAACAACTGCTCCATATTCACCACAATCTAATGGTGTTGCAGAACACAAAAATCGAACTCTAAAAGAGATGATGAATGCACTGCTTCTGACTTCAGGATTACCACATAACATGTGGGGAAGCTGTTTTGACAGCCAACTATATCTTGAATAAAATCTCTCTCAAAGGAAAAGATGTTACTCCTTATGAGTTGTGGAAGGGAAGGAAGCTATCCTACAAATACCTCAAAGTGTGGGGGTGTTTGGCAAAGGTGATGGTTACTCCGCCCAAAGAAGTTACAATCGGACCTAAAACGGTTGATTGCATCTTCATTGGATATGCACTTAATAGTAGTGTATATCGAATTGTTGTTCACAAGTCTGAAATATCGACTATTACTGTAGGAACAATAATTGAGTCAAGGAATGTTGTATTTCTCGAAAATACATTTCCTTGCAAAGACAAGGAAAAAGTCTCAACCAATTATGAGACAAGAATAGAAGAAGAAGCCACCAGTTCTAAACCAGTGGAAGAAGAAGCCACTAGTTCTAAATCAGCGGATGAGGAACCTGAATCGCGCAAGCGTGCAAGGCCTGATCCAAAGGATACAATACTAAGACGTGGTAGTAGGGTCAGAACGTGGTAGTAGGGTCAGAACACCAAAAACATTTGGTCCTGACTACATTGCTTTTATGTTAGATGAAGAACCAACATCTGTAAAAGTAGCCTTCGATGGCCCAGACGGGCTACATTGGAGAAAAGTTGTTCAAAGCGAAATTGATTCAATTTTGCTAAACCACACTTGGGTGTTGGTAGATCTACCTGAAGGTGCGAAACCTCTAGGTTGCAAATGGGTACTTAAAGGAAATTTAAGGCCGATGGAACAGTAGATAAGTATAAAGCCCGATTAGTAGTAAAGGGTTTTAAACAAAAGGAAGGACATGACTTCTTCGATACCTATTCACCTGTAACTAGGATTACGTCTATCCGAGTGCTTCTCGCTATTGCTGCATTGCACAATCCTGAGATTCATCAAATGGATGTAAAGACTGCGATTCTAAATGGTGAACTAGAAGATGAAATCTATATGGAACAACCCGAAAGGTTTGTAGTACCTGGACAAGAGAAAAATGTACGCAAGCTCGTAAAGTCTCTATATGGATTGAAACAAGCGCCATTGCAATGGCACTTGAAGTTTGACAATGTGATGTTATCAAATGGGTTCAAAACCAACGAGTGCGACAAATGCATCTACATCAAGAGCACTAATAACGGCCATGTTAATCTTGGGTAGCAACACTCAAGTAATTAACGATACAAAGGCCATGTTAAAGAGAAACTTTTGACATGAAAGACATGGGTCTAGCCGATGTAATTCTTGGAATGAAGATTCTAAGAACGTCTGATGGAATCATCTTAACACAATCACATTATGTTGAGAAGATATTGAATAAATTCAAAGCCTATGATGGCGCGCCGGTTAAGACTCCAATTGAACTCGACGTTCACTTGAGCAAAAACAAAGGCGAGCCAGTTGCACAAGAAGAGTATGCATGGGTCATCAGATGCATTATGTACTTGACTAATTGCACTCGACCTGACATTGCTTGTGCCGTGAACAAGTTGAGTCGTTACACGAGCAATCCAAGCAAAGAGCATTGGAGAGCTCTTGTGTGGGTTTTGAGATATTTAAAACATACTCAAAATCTTGGGCAACACTTCTCGAGATACTCCTAGGTACTTGAAGGGTACTGTGATGCAAATTGGATATCCGACAATAGAGACTCACTTTCAACAAGTGGATACGTCTTTACTATTGGGGGTAGTGCTGTATCGTAGAAATCCACAAAACAGACATGTATAGCCTGATCAACCATGGAATCGGAGTTCATCGCCTTAGACAAGGCGGGTGAGGAAGCCGAGTGGCTTAAGAACTTCCTTGAAGACATTCCATGTTGGTCTAAGCCAGTGCCACCAGTGCTGATCCACTGCGATAGCCAAGCAGCTATTGGAAGGGAAAACAATGGCTTCTATAATGGTAAGTCTCGACATATACGTCGACGACATTTGGAAGGGCAAACAATGGCTTCTATAACGTTAAGTCTCGACACATACGTCGACGACATAACACCGTGAGACATTTGATCACAACATGAGTGATAACAATTGACTATGTGAAGTCAATAGATAATCTAGCGGATCTGCTAACCAAAGGGTTAAACCGTGATCAAATGAATAAGTTGTTATAGGGAAGGGGTTTGAAATCCACAAACTAAAGAATTGTCATGGTGGTAACCCAACCATGATGACTGGAGATCCCAAGAACTTGGTTCAAAGGGACAACTAAACTATGAGAGTTCATGAGAAACGCTCAACTATATCTATTCCCTAGAGAGCAATAGAGTGTTGGAAAACTTGCCAAGTGGTGAGGCTAAGTCTATGACTTTTAATGACTCCTAAGGATCTCGAGGAGATTGAGTTCTCAAGGAGACCGAGTAGGGCAAGATACTCTATTAGGAATCATCTACATAAGTGTGAAGTGAGGCCGCTTCAAATAACACACTTATGAATCCAAAGTGGTGTCCAAGGCCGCAAAGGACACAAAACGTGAGAACGGATGAGGTTGAGGTGTTTAAGCGTTAACACCATTGTCTCGGTGCACGCCGTGGGGGATTAGTTCAAAGCATCGCGCTACTACGCCGCCTGTGTATCCGATGGTGTCACTATGGAGGGTTCAAAGCCAACAACTACCTATCCTTATGCTTATATACCTCTCGAGGGTTGAGCTTGTGTCTGCATGCATATGCATTTGGCTATTTCCACTCATGTGGGGGATTGTAGAAATCATGGAATAAAATATGCTCGGTCAATGGATTTTGACCAAATAATAAATGTGACGAGACATCTAATTTTGTGAAATTAAATGATATAGCGTCGATCTACATTTTACGCAGATAAATGTAGTATATTCACTTTCTCAAATCCGATTTTCGGTGAGTGAGAAATAGTGGATTAAAGTTGGACATGGTTAGCTTTTAATTAAAGCTTGAAGTTTGAGCTTAGAGAATAATTAACTAGTGTTAATTATCCCACATTGGAGAAGTGACACATCTTTTAATGTGCATAAATTAAGTGACTTTATGTTACTTAATAATTATAGTGGACCAAGATGGGTGAAAGAGCCCACACGCGCGCGCGCCGCCGCCACTCGCCCGAGCCCGAGCCCGCGGTCACGGGCCTCGGTCTCGGTCTCGATCTCGATCTTGGACTTGAACTTGGATCCTCGCAATTGGTCTTTGGGTGGTCTTTGGGCTTTGATATACCTTCCCTGACCTCAGGGAGACCTCGCTGATGTTCTCTCGCCCAGTAGGCTGCACCGTAGCAGGGATCTTTCCTTCATTCCCTCTCAGTTCCCCTAGTGACTTGGCAACTTGAGAAAGTTGCTTTGTAAGAATGTCCAGAGTTGCCCTGTCTCTTGGATTTCGCGCATCGCATCATTTGGATGGTGCGGAGCCATAACCTCTCCTGGACCTTCATTGGTGTGCCTGTTATATCTCTAATTTGAAGGTCCTCCACAGTGGCTGGGCTGAGGATAGTCCGACTGCCCATAGTGCTCAGATTGATACTGGGGCTGATGGTATGGTTGGTTTCCTTGGTGTTGTTGGTTTCCTCTTTGATGTGGCGGAATATAGCTCACCACCTGGTTGTTTGGTTGTGTCCCGGAGTTACTTGACTGGGGGCCTTGATGTCTATATCCCCAGTTCCCTTCTTGTTGTCTTCCTGACCAGTTGGGCTGACTTTCGCTGGACCAGTTACCCTGGGGTTCGCCTGACCAGTTCCCTTGACCACTCTGCCCTCTGTTTCCTCCAGTGTTCGGTCTTTCTTGAATTTGAATAGGCCAATTGGGCTGCTCTTCGGAGGGTTGTGTCTCCTGTGTAGATGGTTGAGGTGGTTGTCTTGCGCTCTGATCATTCCACTTGAAATTTGGATGATCTCTCCATATAGCATCCTTCTGTTTCCCTTGGACCCAGTTGCCATCCGGGTTCCAATGGCCGACAACGTTTACTTGATTCGGAGCTTCTGCTTCAGAAGGAAACTCGCTGTAGTAATAATGGTGCTCCTCCGGAGGTGGTGGCACATACTTTTTTCTTTAGGAGCTGGAGGTGGAGGCGCTCTGGTCTTTTCCACTGCTTCTTGCAGCTTCTTCTCCATTTGCTCAAATCGAGCCTCCAACTTCTCGTTGCTTCGTCCTTCTGCTACGTGCACCGCTCCTCTTCTGTACTGGCCTCGAGAGGTCTTATATGATATCTTTGCTTCGATCAATCTCTCCAGATTGCTCTTTGCTTGGCTGAATGGGGTTTTGGAGAAATCCCCTTGGGCGGCTAGATTAAGATCATTCTTGCTGTCCACCGTCAACCCACCATAAAAGGTTGAATAGACCTCCCGCTCTCCCATTTTGTGATTAGGACACGCTTGCAGCAGTCCCTGGAATCTGTCCCAATACTGCCCAAGAGGCTCATCGTACTCCTGCCTCACCTCTATAATTTCTCTCTTCAGGGCACTTGTCTTTGATGTTGGAAAGAAGCGGTCTAGGAAGATCATGCGGAACTCGGCCCAGGTTCTAATCGAGCTTTCTGGCAGCCTTGACAACTAGATTCCTTCATCACCCTTCAAAACGAAGGGTATCGCCTTGAGTCTGTAATCTTCTGACGTGGATCCAACTGGTACTGGTTGAATGTAACAATATCTGCAAAATTCGTCCAAAAAGGCATAAGGGCATTCATTCGAGAGTCCGTAGAAATTTGACAACACCGCGAGCCCCCCCCGATTTGATTGCGATTGCCCTCATTCCTGGGGTAACTGCGATGGCATGAGTGGGCTCCTTCTCGTCATGGGCGTGTAGGGAACCAATTCCCCAATCGTTGTCTACGACGGCCATCTGTGTTTCTGCTTCCTCGAGTAGTGGTTCGTCCTATTTAGGTGGCGTGGATAACTCTCCTTCCTCCTCACTGGTCAGTTGCTCAGCAATAGATGATGATGCAGTTGCTGCTAACGCGGCTTTGCAGCGAGTGGTTACTACACCGGCCTCCTGGACTCGCCACTGAGCGTTTGTATTTCTGTAAATGAGAGGTTGATTTTGGTGTCCTCCGCGGTGGTATTTTCTCATAAAGGGAAAGAAAAACAGATTAAAAAAAAGAAATAAAACTATTTACACCTATGCATTAAACACATCTTTGTAATAACACCATGCATCCCCGACAACGACGCCATTTGAAAAGGGGGTTTTCTTTGATTAAGTAATATAAAAATATAACCGATCGGGTGGATCAGTTTGCAATTGTCGTTGCGACTTGATCAAGGCGCCTCCCTCTCTTCCAAAACTATTTATAACTCCTTAACATGCAACTACTTTAAACAGTAAGCAGCAAGTACGGGGTCGATCCCACAGAGTGACATATCATGCTGGAAACAGTGAACTGATCAGGTAAGCGACAAACTGAAATAAATGACTTAACTACTTAAGCATGCTACGAATATACGAATTACTTTGCCATTCAACGTTATGCAAGTTCTAACATGGGATCTGAGAATTTAAAACTGAAACTGAGCTAGAACAGTTGACGAGATTTCCGAAAACAAATAACTTTGATTTGAACCAGTATGCAGAACAGAACTTTGAAAGTGCAGAATACAAAACAAGAACGAATTTTCAACTATGTAACAAACACGGAATTTAACTAAGTGACTAGATCTGAAATGTAAGAAAGCGATAAATCCAAAAGGTCCTCGGTCGAAAACTGAAACTGCGCCGAACAGATTCTCTATCGCGCTCCCTTCTGTCGCACTCCTTCTTACTCTCTAGCTTACCATTGCTACTCTCTAAACGAAACCGGAACGTAACTCCTAAAATGTGTATATATAAAAACGGAACTCCCCGCCTCCTATTTATAGACTATTCATAACAACTTCCAGCTGTGATAACAACTTTGGCTGAGAATCTTAGTCCTTGCTGGAATTGCGCGTCTTATCCGTCGAGCAACTTATATGTGTCCCCTTTCTGTTTCGCAGTGGTCCTTGATAATCGATTGAGGATCGCTTTCCAGCGCATCGGCTATACGTGTCCTCTTCTGCAATGTAGTGGTCCCCGGCTAACTGCTCGCACATCACCTTGATCAACTCACACTGTTTTGGGCATTTTTCGCCTTCTGCACCAATATGATCAGTTTGGCCTTGCTGTCCTTGATCAAGCGGCATTCCTGCACAATTAACACTCGATTTCCGCATGAAACTGATCAAGTAGCCTACATTTTACCCTCTAAACCGATGCATGAAATAGACCTTATCAATTTCTTTTGTCGAAAGAAGGATTTTACTTTTTGGGCCAAACAATTATTCATTCCTAGCCCAATTTGAAACCAAATTGCTTGAGCCCAAATCACATACTCCTATTTTATTTAGCCCACTTGAGTGTACATCTTTTCAGCATCGATTTTAAGCAATTCACTCTACAACCCTTCAAAATCTCTAACAATATTATATACATTTATATATGTAACCCCCATGGTTCCACGTAACATCACGAGAGATAGAGAGAAGTCAGAATTAGAGAGAAAGATGTAAGTTGGGATAAGTTCAGAAAGAAGGAGGGATACGATTTGGGGAATTGTCCCTAATTTTGGCGACGAAATTATATGAAGAGAGAGGAAGGAAGTAGAGAGGGAGGTCGACGGTGGAGCGAATTGGAGGTTGCAGGCGATGCACCGTGAGACAAAAGAGGAATTGGAGTTCTCGGAATTTTGGAGTTTGATTTAGCGTTTTTTGGGAATACTCAAATTGAGAAGTGAGAGATAATGGGTTGATGATTTGAAGTAGAGGAGATGGGAGCTTGGGCTGAAAATTTTTAGACTTGAGCTGTTGTGGATTAAAGATTGGAATATCTTCGGCCAGACGAGATAAAGACAAAGTAAAGGACGGGCTTAATTAAATCATGGGCTTTTTATGCACGCTTTTCGAGGACGAAACATGAGGACAAGTCAGGTGTTCAACGAACGAGGTGTGCTTTCTTTTTTAATAAGGACTATGTTCTAAGTATATATTTTGATGCGAATAATAATGTTCTGAATATTTGTCATGTTGTTTTTTGTTTAGGGTTGGAACGGTACGGTATACCGTGCCGAAATTGCCATACCGCATACCGTACCGAAAAGTGCGGTATGACCAAAAACCTTACCTTTACCGTACCGGTTTTTTTCGGTATACCGCATACCGGTATACCAAAATTTAGATATCGTTGCCTTACCGACATTAGCGGTATGCCGAAATCACGGTACGGTATACCGAATATCGCATGTCAAAACCTAACATTCATGCATTAAATAGCAAAAATATCATTTTAAACATCTAGGAAATATCCAAAGTGATAAAAATCCTTCATAAAGCAAACATAGTTCATGACATTCAAAATCCATTCAATTAGGTTTAATAAAATTATATAATAATATATTTTATAAATAATAAATATGTTAAATATGGTACATCTGCGGTAAATACCGCCAATTACGGTATATACCGTATTTACGGTATACCGTGTTATACCAGTATATACCGCAAATATGCGGCATATACCGTAAATTTGCGGTATATACCGCATTTGCGGTATGATGCGGTATAACGCGTTATCCCGCGGTATATACGAAATGCATACCTTTACCATACCTAAAACTGTCGGTACGGTATGATACCGTACCGAAAAGTACGGTATACCAAAAATTCGGTATTTCAGTATTTTATCGGTACGGTAAGCGCGGTATTTCGGTATATTTTCCCAGCCCTAGTTTTGTTTTTCTATGGAACCTATCTGATGTGGTTTTTGCTGTCTATGGATAATCGAATTCGGGTCAGACTAATGTACACCTAAGGGAGATCGTGCGTTATCTTTCGAGTTGGCCGGTCTAGTGACTTGGAATGCAGCCACATTCCTTGTCATCAATGGTTTAGATTTAGTAGACATCTACAGGAACTTTGACTGCAGTCATTAGTCTCTCCGGCCTTTCTAAAGTTAAAACCCCGAGATCACTCAATGGTGGCATAATAAATACTTTTTATAAATTATTTTCTGCATGATTCCACTGAGTGTCTCAAGTACTCAGCCCTACATATGTTTTAAAAATGTGCAGGTTGAGCTGTGACGAGCGCAGTGGGTGTTGAGCATAAAAGTGAAGAAGATGTCTGTCAAATGTTCAGAATATGTTGTGTCTTCATACATAACATTATTCTACTCTCGAAATTCTTCCGCTGAGCAGTTGTTTTTCTTTTGAGTTCTTGTATTGCTGAGATAGTGTTCTTTTTGAGTTGTTTGTTGAGATACTCTGATTTTATATGTGCTATTCCTATTATTTTGAGCTATTCCTATTATTATTTTAATTATTTTTATTTATTAAAAATATTACTCCATCTGTTCCATAAATTTTGTCACACTTTGATCGAGCATGGGTTATAAAAAATGTAATGGAAAGTGAGTTGAAATACTCAGTGGAATATGAATTTTTATATAGTATTAATTTACAATAAAATGTGAATGGAAATGAGTTAGTGGAAATATAGGGTTCACTACCAAAAATAGTAAAAAGTAAAATATGAAAAATTTTGTGGGACGGACAGAAATAGAAAAATGTGACAAACTTTCTGGGATGGAGACTTTAATTTTATTATATGTAAATAAATTCCTCTCTCTTCTCTCATGAAAATATTCAATCATCCTTCTCACTCTACTTTATCACATACAACTACTCCACCTAAAATCATGTGTCATTCAAGAATATGGACATCTTGAATATGACAGAAAGAGTATTATAACAAGCTTTAACTGTGGAGTATCATATTTAAATAATTTTAAATGATAAATTTTAGTTACCAAAGTTAATATTCAACAAACATTATGAAGTACCCCCTTCGTCTCATAATAGATGTCGCACTTTCGTTTTTAATTTGTCCTACAAAAAATGTCACATTTCTATTTTTGGAAAAAGTTCTCTCTCACATTAATATAAAAATTATATTTTCACTCTCCATTTAACACACAAAACGAAACCTCTTAAAATCATGTGTCGTCCCACAAGTGTGACATCTTTTAGGAGACAGAAGGAGTATTATATAAGTAAATTCCCTATTCAACAAAGTAAAATAATTCCGATTCATATGTGTGGAGTGTAGACGGTAGAGTAATGCAATAAATAAATATTGTACTCGGTATTAAATAAAAATTATTAAATAATAAAATAAGGGAGTATAGCAATTGAAGCAAAACACTGCCATTTAACAGCATAGCAGCCCTGCTGTGTTCCCACCACAACAGGGGATCTACTCCCGTGGAATGAGTTAGTGGAATATAGGGTCCACCTACTCATAAGGCCTATTTCATGCATCGGTTTATGGGTAAAATGTGCACTACTTGATCGGTTTATCGCGCAAAACAAGTGTTAATTGTGCAGAAATGCCGCTTGACCAAGGCAACGAAGCCAAACTGATCAAGCAAGTACAATCGGCAGAAAAGGCCAATAACTCAGGGGAGTTGATCAAGGGGAGTAATCAAGCAGTTAGGCAGGGACCACTGGCTTCCAGAAGAAGGGCACGTGAGAAAATGAGCTGGATGTGGCGCACCATTCTGTTATCAAGGACAACGTTCTAGAAGGGGACCCGTGCTGGCATATGAGACGCAAGAACAGAGCTGAGTCATAAATCTGTTACTCAAAAGCGTCGACATTCTAGAAGGAAAAGCACGTAGCAATCAATGAGTCGCTCATCCTCAGCGTGAGTGAATATTCCCTGTCAAGATCGTTATCCAGCTGGAGGGCGAGTAGAGCTTATAAATAGAGGATGTGCCATCACAAGAAAAGAATCCGATCCTTTACTTTCCATCTAGTTTAGCTTAGTACAGTTTTCTAGCTTAGTTCAGTTCTCTAGATAGCTTAGCCTAGCTTAGATAAAGTGTTGCTTAGTTAGAAATGGCGATTGAAGAAGCGCTACAGAATACTTGTTATCTATCAGCGTATTCTGAAGTTTCCCGACGAGATTCTTCTCGGTTTTACTTGCTTTCGTGGTTTACCAAAGTGTTAGCTTAGTTTAAACTTCTCGTTGTACTGTTCTCAGTTTTAGTTTAATCAAAGTTATTTCGTTTTCATCATCGCATTTACTGTTACGTTTTCGCCTGCAATTCACTTGACCCAGTAGTTAAATTTACCTTGATCAAGTCAACAAGTTTAATTCTGCCTAGAGTAAAATCAGTAGTTAAAAACTCCCAAGGTAAAGTGTGGCAGTAGCCAACCCCCTGTTCACTACTCACACACTCGACACATCAACTTCTTTGTGGGATCGACCCGAACTTGCCGCTTTACTGTTAAAGTAGTGCAAAATTGGGAGTTTACAAGTTACTTTGGTAGAAAACGAGCGAGAGCGAGTTTGCATTGATCAAGTGGGAACGACATTTGCTAACTGATCCAATCGGTTTGGTTATCTTCAATATAACTTGGTACGAATTCGCGCCCCTCTTGTGGTCCTTCCAAAATGGCGCCGTTGCCGGGGAAGCATGGTGTTACTTCATGTTTGCCGTAGTGCGTAGGAGTAAATAGTTTTCTTTTTTTTCATTTCTCATTTGTTTTTCCTGCTGTTGATGAGAAGGTACCACCGCGGCGGCCACTGGAATCACCCTCTTATATACAGAGGCGTTAACGCTCATTGGAGAGTCCAGGAAGTCGGCGTTGTCACCACCCGTTTCAGAGCAGCATTAGAAGCAGCAGCGGCCGCTGAACAGAACACACTACCACCACCACCAGAAGTAACAGAAGCATAGATGGCCCTTGTCGCTGATGACTCTGGAATCGGCTCTCTGCACGCTCATGATGAGAAAGAGCCCACACATGCCATTGCCGCTACTCCTGGGATGCGGACCATCGCGAACAAATCAGGAGTACTGGCCGTTTTGTCCCACTTTTACGGTCTTTCAAAGGAATGTCCGTACGCCTTCCTGGAGAAGTTCTGCCTGTGCCGGCTGGATCCACATCCGAAGATTACAGGCTCAAATCTATTCCCTTCATTTTGAAGGGCGATACGGGTGTCTGGCTGTCAAGACTGCCAGAAGGATCCATCAGAACATGAGCCGAGTTCCGCATAATATTCCTAGACCGCTTCTTTCCAACAGCAAAGACGAGTGCCCTTAAACGGGAGATTACCGAAGCCAGACAGGAGTACGATGAGCCCCTCGGTCAATACTGGGAAAGATTCCAAGGGCTGCTTCAAGCATGCCCCAACCACAAGCTGGGGGAACGAGAGATCTACTCGATCTTCTATGGCTGACTTACGGTGGACAGCAAGAACGACCTCAACCTCGCAGCTCAAGGGGATTTCTTGAAAACCCCGTTTAGCCAAGCCAAAAATATACTGGAGAGGCTGATCGAGGCTAAGCGGTCGTATGAGACATCTCGAGGCCAGTATAGAAGAGGGGTAGTGCACGCAGCAGAGACACGCAATAATGAAAAGTTGGAGGCTCGATTTGAGCAAATGGAGAAGAAGCTGTTGGAGGCAGTAGAGAAAGCAAGACCGCCACCACCACCTGCACAAAAGGAGACACAATATGTGCCGCAACCGTCCCCACCAGAAGAACATCATTATTATTACTGTGAATTCCCCCCTGAGGTAGAGCTGCAAGCCCAAGTCAATGCCGTAGGTCATTGGAACGCAAATGGCAACTGGATCCAGGGGAAGCAGAGAGATGCTCTATGGAGGGACCACCCAAACTTTAGGTGGACTAATCAGAATCAAAGCCAACCACCCCCGACGCAGTCCTTACAACTCACCGAAGGGCAGCCCAACTGGCCTGCTCGGATCCAGGAGAGGGCAAACACTGGAGGGAACAAAATGCAGGGAGGTCAGGCAGGATGGTCAAGTGGACCTCAAGGGAACTGGTCAAGTGGAGGACAACCTAACTGGTCAAGCCGACAACAGGAAGGAGAGTGGGGGTACCAGCACCAAGTCCCTCAGTTTAGAAACCAGGGAAAACAGCCAAATAATCAAACGGTGAACTATGTCCCGCAGTACCAAAGAGGAAACCAACAGAATCACTTCCAACCAGAGCAGTATAGCCCTTCCGGTTACTACCAGCAAGGCCATGGAGGAGGTTGTTTTAATCAAAGATATAACAAGCAACAAAATGAAAGTCCAGGAGATGTGATGATCCCGCATCAGCCCCAAGATGCAATTCGAGAAATACAAGAAGCTCAGAAGGAACAAAGGGTTGCACTAGATATGCTTACGAAGCAATTATCTCAGGTCGCCATGTCACTGAGCGAGCTGAGAGGGAATGAAGGAAAACTTTCGGCCACAGTGCAGCCACCTGCGGGGCGAGAGAATGTCAACACAGTCTCTCTGAAATCAGAAACAACTTATCAAAGCTCATCTGCGAGTTTTCCAGCACCGAGACTCAGTAAAAACGGAAGCTTTGAGTCTAGCATCCGTGAAAAAGACACTGAGAAGGGGAGTATGGTCGAAGCAGAAAGTGTGACCGGTTTGGTCTAACCTAGTGACCTTCCGCCCAAAAAGATAGACCCAGGGGTATTTACGCTCCCAATTTCCATCAGAGACATTCTAATAGAACAAGCAATGTGCGACCTAGGGGCTTCCATCAATGTTATGCCCTATTCTATGTATGAAAAGCTGGGGAAAACAAAGCTTGTCGAACCGATATGGTGATACAACTGGCAAATAGGTCCTGCATTTACCTCGAAGGAATTCTGGAAAATAAAATCGTCAAGGTGAACAAATTTATGTACCGCGCCGACTTCTTTGTCATAAAAATGATGGAACCAGGAGCGGAGGAGTCCATTGGAATCCTCTTGGGAAGACCTTTCCTATCCACCGCCAGCACAGTCATCGATGTCCGCCATGGGACGATAAATCTGGAGTGTAATAGAGAACGACTTACAGTCGACATTAATGAAACTGCAAGGAAGCCGCAGGATGGCGAAAGCATACAATCGGTGGATACTGTCAAACCTCTGGAGCGAAAGTGTCTGGAAAAGAAACTCTTCATTAAGTCCTCCGATTTCACTAATGACGAAAAACTTAAAAAGGAAGCAGCTGACTGGTTCGAAGCAACAATAACTGGTAACTTGGATGATCAGGCCATTGAAAGAGCAATTATGGACTTCTGTAAGCCAACACGACCAGCCAAGACAGAAGGGATCACTCAAGGAGTCGAAAAACCACCTGACCAAGCTGGCCAGTTAAGAAGAATGTTGAAGGAGAATCCTCCCCCTACAAGGCAACTACCACCTTTGCCCATGATAAGGCTAATTTCATGCATAGATATAGGGGTGAAACTCATTCGTTTGCGGGGTCTAACACATGTTTTAAGCCAGGTATGTAGAAGGTTTTCGCCAGATCCAAGAATAGAGAAGGACAATTGCATGGTCCAAGGAAACTGGCGAATAAGTGAGCAATTTGAAGAAAAATTACAAGACGGAGGAAATCAAGGGGTTGAAGGGTAGAATGGAGATTTCTACAAAGGCTTCTAGAAGATTATGTCCGCACCTATATAAAGAAGAAAGCATGCAATCAGAGGGGACCTTCTCGGTGGAGGCCTGATGACCAGATTGTTGCTCTAGCTCACTCTCTTCAACATACTTTTGGGTTTTATCGGGAAATTGTAGGGGTCTGGGTTTTACTTTGCTAGTCCGCAGTTGGGCAACACCGTCCTCGCGGAGGGCGAAGATACACTTTAATCGCTTTCATTTTACTTTACCGTCGCGAATTTCACCGAGCTTCACCGTTCGAAGCTCGGCACTGTTTGCTGTTGAATTTCCGTCAATTATGCAATTTCTATTTTTTGTGTTTGAGCTGCTGTTGATTTCGATTATGGAAGTTTATCATTTTGAGTTTGTTGTGATCGCTGAGTTGGATGTCTGAATTTCATGTTGGTTGCTGAGTTTGAGTAAGATCATTGGAATCTAGCTTTGATCGGAGCAGATTTGTTGAATCTGAGACTATGGAGTTGAATCAGGTTGTTGTTGGGTTCGGATTGCTTGGATCCGGAGTGGGTTAAGCATCCGACGTTTGGATCTGAAACAGAGTGATCGAGATTTATGCCTAGCTTTTATGTTTTCTTTTCATTCCGTCTAGTATATGTATTTCTGTTTTATTTCGGCTGTTTGCGAGTTTCCGACGTCCGAATTTCTATATTCTGTTCAAATCTAGATACATGCTCTGTTTTCTTCATGTTCGTGTTTAATTCAGTTGATGAGATGCGTGTTGCTGTTAGTAAAATCCTTAGTTAGTTAGTTGCAGCTTTCCTTCCATACTTGATATTTCTGGAAGTTTGTCCCCACTTTTATTCGCTTTCTGTTTAGTTGAATTAGGAAGTTGGTTGCTAAGTCTAGAAAGGTAGTTGGTTATTTCGTAGTCATGAGAATGTTCGATGTCAGCATGATGTTTACAGTTTCCTAGGTCTAGTGTTTGATTTTGTGCCTAGGTCTAATAGTAGTCAACCTCAACCCAATTTGCGTGGCAGCAGCCGCTTTTTAAACCAAGGTCTCTAGATGCTTTCTTACGCGTCCATCTTCGTGGGATCGACCCCTGCTTCTCTATACTAATCTATAGTATAACGGGTTGAGGGATCTTTGAAACACGAGCTTGTGTATCCAACGACTGAGTCTTCTATATTCCCTTGAGTTCCTAGACCTAGTGATCTAGTGGATTCATTGGACTTAGTAGCTCGACCTAGAACAGTAGAACACACTGTACACACTCTAGCTCCAGATAGGCTTTTCAAATGGCGCTGTTGCCGGTGATTGTGTTTAGAGGATTTTGGCGTACATAGTTTTAATTTCTCTTTTCTTTTTCTTTATTTTCAGTTTATGAGCAGAGGTTCACAGTTTGGACACTGGGGTGGCTCATCTGAGTGGAGGAACGAGCAGTTTATTTGGCAAGTCAAGGACACAACATCTACAGTTACCACCAGATCGGGGTTATCAACGGGAGATCCATTTCCGTTCGGTTCAGAAAGTGAAAAGGATTGGAATTTGTCAGGAAGGGAGGATCCTAAATCATCTTCAGAGACAGAAATCAGAGACATGGCGCACGTAGTCGATCCAGATCTGGAGATTGGTTCGCTCAGTGCCCATCTCGATGGTGAGCAAGCCCAAGCTATAGTGATGAATCCGCGCTAGAGGGCCATTGAGATCAAGACGAATGTGCTCGGTATCCTACCAACATTCTCTGGGCGTAGGAATGAGTGCCCATATGAGTTCTTAAATGAATTCAACAAATTGTGTAGCATTCAGAAGAGACCGAATGATGCAACGGAAGAGGACTATCGCCTGCGCGCGATTCCTTTTGCCTTGAAAGGGGAGGCCAACACGTGGTTATTAAGGTTACCCCCAGATTCTATCCGCACATGGAGGGACTTTAAATTGGAGTTCCTAGATTAATTTTTCCCTTCCAACAAGACAAATGCTCTGAAGAAGGAGATAGTGGAGTGCAAACAGGACTACGACCAGTCGTTGAGCCAATATTGGTCATGATTCAAGGGGTTGCTGGACGCCTGCCCGAATCAAAGAATGATCGAGGCAGGGATTTATTATTTGTTTTATGAAGGAGCAAACCCCGAGTCGAAGGATTTGATGAACTCCTCGAGTGGGGGAAACTTTACGAAGAAGAGGGGTAGCGAGGCAAGAGAGATTCTGGGAAAATTGATAGAGGCTAAAAAGGCATATGACAGCCCGAGGAATGCTATGAAGAGGGGAACAGCAAATTCCCTGAGGGAGCAGGATGACGAGAGAGTAGAGGAGAGAATAGATAGGCTTGAGAAAGCATTGTTGAATGCAATAGAGAAAACCACTCCGCCAGCTACACAAGTGAAAGATAAATCTTCAGGTCTAGGAGATATCCAACTTCAGCAATGTTACGGTCTCCAAGAGGGAGAGTACCAGGCACGGGTTAATATGATGGGAAGTTGGAATCCCGATGGGAGTTGGAACACAGGAAGACAGAGAGACGCACCCTGGAGGAACCATCCCAATTTTAGATGGTCTGACAACGATCCGAACCAGCCACCTCCACAACAGAACACTCAGTTGACACATCAACCAGAAAGACAGACTAACTGGCCTGGAAGGAATCATGAAGGGCAGGGCAACTGGAACAATCGAAACCAGGGAGATCACTCTAATTGGGGGAACAAGAATCAGAATCAGGGGAACTCTTATGTGCCACCACATCAAAGGAACTACACCGGAAATTATCAGAATCCCCAACCTACTTACTAGGGAAATCAGTATAACAACAGTTCAGGAGGTCAAGGAAACATCCGCCAGAATCAAGGAAGTGGTCCGCATCTGGGTCCAGGACCAAGTTCTTGCCAGTCTAATTCTAAACCACCAAGGAATCTAGATGATCTGGTACATGACCTAGTCAGTTCTCAACAACATATACAAAACAATATGCAGTCCAATAATGACGTGGTGCATAAGCTCCAGGATGCTCAATTGGAACAAAAGGCAGCAATGGATATGTTGGCAAAACAAATGTCCCAGATCGCTACATCCTTGAGCGAGATGCGAGGAAACGAAGGGAAGATTCCTGCCTCAGTAAGGCCGCCAGACAGAGCTAACATCAGTCAAATCACTTTGCGATCTGGGCGAGGTTATGAAGGTCCAGCGATGAGGAAGGAGAAAGAAACGCCTTCCGTGAAGGGCAATGTAAGGAAGGACCTAATTTCTGAGTCCGAGGATGTGGAAGCAGGGGGTTCTAGGAATATAGATAACCTTCAGGAAGGTGATTTGGAGAAACCTTTACCAAGTGTGGTTGAACCATTTTTTCTAGACCTAGGGCCAGAAGTGGAGAATGAGGTAGCAAGAAAAGGAACTGATGAGTTTTCGGATGAAGGTTCTACAGGTGCAGAGAAACAAGTGAAACCGTTCCCACACTGAGGAGAAGCTAAGAAGAAGAAGGATGAACCGGTGGATTTTATGGATATCTTTGGAAAGTTGGAGATTAACTTACCATTCTTGCAGGCTCTGAAATTTCCGTTATTCAGTAAGTTCATTAAGGAGTTCATAGCTGGGAAGACCAGACCCAGTGGGAAGATTCTAATTAGAGAAAATGTGTCAGCAGTAATTCAGAAGCGAAGGATGCCATCAAAATGCACTGACCCAGGTATGTTCACCTTACCCATTTCAATCGGGGATGTCAGAATTGAGCTTGCTATGTGTGATTTAGGGGCATCGATAAATGTTTTACCGCTTTCCATTTACAAGAAGCTGGTAGGAGTATGGATGGTAGATACAAAAGTGGTAATCCAATTGGCGGATCGGTCGTGCATTTGTCCAGAGGGAGTTTTAGAAAATGTTATTGTCAAAGTGCATGATTTTATGTATCCGGCCGATTTCCATGTTATTAAAATGAGTGATAATGAATCTGCTGAGTCTAGCGGTGTGCTTCTAGGAAGACCTTTTCTCCATACCGCTAAGACCATAATTGATGTTTTTGATGGGACCATATGCCTGGACCATAATGGGGAGAAATATACATTTAGCATCGAAGAAGCAATGAAGAAACCTTTAGATGTTGAAAATTTACATGCTATCGATGTTATTAACCCCCTGGTCCAGGAATATCTTGAGACTGAGTTGATGCAGGAGCAGGTGGTTAATTCAGAATTAAGTCACTCTATTGACAGAGAGGTAGCTGGATGGTGCGAGGCAATGAACACAAAAGATTTGACAGATGAGGAGTTGGCCGAAGCTATTTCAGAGTTCTGTACTAATCCGAAGTCAGCTAGGTCAAGAGGATCAGCTCATGTGGCTAGTATGGAAACTAATCCCAGGTCTGGGAAGGGAATGAAAACTGATGAAGGAAATGATCCCTTGCCCCAGGAAACAAGTGCTCCTAAGAAGGAATTAAAAACGCTTCCACCGGAACTCAAGTATGCTTATCTAGAAGCGAATGAGACATTTCCAGTAATCATCAACAGCAACTTGAATGAGGAACAGGAAAGGGAGTTACTGGAGGAAATCAGAAGGAATAAGAAGGCAATAGGATGGACTCTCTCAGACCTAGTGGGGATCGGTTCTGATCTTTGCATGCACCACATTAGGCTGGAGGAATGTGCGAAGGCCTGTAGAGACCCACAACGAAAGCTAAATCCGAACATGAGAGATGAAGTTCTGAAGGAAGTTTTGAAGCTGCTTTCGCTAGGAATCATTTACTCCATACCTGATAGTGAGTGGGTTAGTCCGGTCCATATGGTACCTAAAAAGTCAGGGATTCAGGTAGTCAAGAACGATAAGAATGAATTGGTTCTCACTCGACTTGTTACTGGGTGGAGGATGTGCATTGATTATAGGAAGTTAAATGAAGCAACTAGGAAGGATCATTTTCCCCTGCCTTTCATCGATCAGATGCTGGAAAGATTGGCAGGTAAGCAATATTTCTGCTTCCTTGATGGATATAGTGGATACTTCCAGATCTATGTAGATCCCGAAGATCAAGAGAAGACTACATTTACTTTCCCTTTTAGCACGTATGCTTATAGAAGGATGTCGTTTGGGTTGTGCAATGCGCCAGACACTTTTCAACGGTGTATGATGAGTATCTTCTCGGATCTGCTAGAGGATTGTATCGAGATTTTTATGGACGACTTCACTGTGTATGGGAATTCTTTTGACTCCTATTTATCTAGCTTGGATATAGTGTTGAGGAGATGTAGGGATAAGAATTTAGTCCTCAATTTCGAAGTTGCCTTACCCTACGAATCAGAAAGAAGTAAGGGGATTCCTAGGGCATGCAGGTTTCTATAGAAGATTTATTAAGGATTTTGCAAAGATTGCCCAACCACTCACTCATCTGTTGCATAATGATGTGGATTTCGTTTTCAATGAGAAGTGCAAGGAAGCTTTTCAGCTATTGAAAGATAAACTAGTCTCTGCTCCTATTATTAGAGCGCCTGACTGGAGTTTACCGTTTGAAATAATGTGTGACGCAAGTGATTACGCAGTAGGGGCAGTGCTAGGTCAAAGAATTGATAGGAAAAGCTATGTGATTTTTTATGCATCGAAAACACTAAATCAAGCTCAGAAAAACTATGACACAACGGAGAAGGAAATGCTGGCGGTCGTGTATTCCTTTGAAAAGTTCTGACCATACTTACTGGGGTCGAGGGAGATAGTTTTCACTGATCACGCAGCTATTAAGTACTTACTGGCTAAGAAGGAATCCAAGACAAGGTTAATCCGTTGGGTGCTATTCTTGCAGGAATTTGATTGGGAAGTCAGAGACAAGAAGGGGATAGAAAATAAAGTGGCAGACCACTTGAGTAGAATTTTCCAGGGAGAGACTGACGAAGCAATACCTGATGCATTCCCAGAGGAGCATCTGTATTACATGGAAAATTTTGCTAGACCCATTAGATGGGAAGAGATAATGGCAGTAATAGGTCCAGGGGATTCTGAAAAAGGGAAGTGCCAGCTGAACGCCGAACCTTGGTTCGCAGACCTAGCAAACTATTTGGTCACTGGAGAAGTACCTAGTTCGCAAGAAATTACCCGGGCCCAGAAGATGAAACTGAAAAGCGAAGCCAAGTATTATTTTTGGGACGACCCGTATTTATGGAGAATGGGAGCTGACCAAGTAATAAGAAGGTGTATTCCACAATAGGAACAGGGGGATGTGCTGAATCATTGCCATGCCCTAGCTTGTGGAGGTCACTTTGGACCGAGGAAAACCGCAAGGAAGGTGTTAGATAGTGGCTTTTATTGGCCTACGTTACACAAGGATGCCTTCGAATTCTGCCAAAACTGTGAAAGATGCCAGCAAACGGGAGGAATTTCGAAGAGAGATGAAATGCCGCAATTCCCAGTGATTGTTTGCGAGATTTTCGACGTTTGGGGATTGGATTTCATGGGTCCATTTCCATCTTCATATGGGAATATTTACATACTTGTGGCTGTAGATTATGTTTTGAAGTGGATAGAAGCAAAGGCCACCACGTCCTGCGAAGCCAAAGAAGTGGCCAAGTTCCTTAGAGCCAACATCTTTAATAGATATGGGGTGCTGCGCGCAATTATTTCTGACCAAGGGACGCACTTCCGTAACAGGACAATAGAAGCTCTGATGAGGAAATACGAGGTCCACCATAGGCTTTCTACCCCGTATCATCCTCAGTCTAATGGACAGGCCGAGATCTCCAACAGGGAGATAAAGACGATATTGGAAAAAACGGTGAATCCGTCAAGGAAGGACTGGAGTAAGAGACTAGGAGATGCATTGTGGGCTTACCGGACAGCATACAAAACGCCTATTGGAATGTCACCCTACAGGTTGGTTTTTGGCAAGATGTGCCATCTGCCCGTAGGAGTGGAGCACAGAGCACACTGGGCGGTCAAGGAGATTAACATGATACCCCAGTCTTGTGAGGAAGAGAGGAAATTGCAACTTCAAGAGTTGGAAGAATTGAGACGGGAGTCATATGAGTCCGCAATGTGGTACAAGGAGAAGACAAGGCTCTGGCACGATAAGAATCTCCGGGTCAAGGAACTCCAAGTAGGGCAGAAGGTACTCCTTTTTCAATCTAGGCCCAAACTGATGCCTGGGAAGCTAAAGTCCAAATGGGTAGGGCCATACACTGTTGTTGGCCTTCGAGCAAACGGAGCTGTGGAAATTCAGGGCAGTACCTCAAACTCTACTCCATTTCTTGTTAATGGTCATAGTGTAAAGGTTTTTAGGGATAATTCTAAGTTGTGTGTAGTGGAGGAAATTCCACTACGCACACTCTCCATTATCGCCTAATTAGTTTAGCAAGCAGTGCTCTCGATGAATTCCTGGGTCAGGTAAATTGGGATGATGTTTATATCTATTCACTGAACCAGGGAATCTCGAGAGTGCCAAATTGCATGTGTAAATAATTTAATTGCTTTCCTAAATGAAAAAAATTTCCAAACAAAGAAAAATATTCTAATCTTCCAAAAATATTTTCGGAATGCCAGATTTCCTTAGGGAAATTGTTTTGTCATATTTTAAATCCTTGACCTGGGAACCTGGCGTTTCATTTTTGTTGTTTTTCTCTAAGTGTGGAGCGGCAGAGAAGAGTGTTTACATGGGGCAGAGAGTTTTAATTTGAGAGGGAAGCGGTACAACTCGAATTTCAAATTTACACTTTATGGGAAGGCGTACGGTTGCTGACCTCATGTCTGCAACCACCTGCAAACCGTTCCCATTCCTATCTAATACCTATTTTCCCTCCTTATTCTTTATTTCTAAAAACAAACACTCTCTCACTCTAAAAATCCCTAAAAGCTCTCTCTCTCTCACGAAACCCACCTTTCTTTAACCCTAATTAAATTTTTCTTCCAAGTTTTTTTTGTGTTTTTCAGATTCAAGTCATGGACAACAAATCGGAAGCCGGTAAACCTACCACATCTACCGACGCCGGTGCGGCAGCGTTTATGTCCGACTTAATGCAGAAGTTCGGCGGTCCTGAAGAGGCGATGAAAGCCTTTGTCATGTTTACAGCAATGATGGGGCAAACCACACCGTCCACCGCAACTACCGTTTCAACACCACCACCACCACCACCCACTATTCCCGATAGCTCGGCGACTCAGCACACTGTTTTGCAGATAACAACAGAGTCGCCCACCAGCGTGACGGACGCGGTGAAAGAAACAGGGGGTGAGGCAGATCTGGCAGTTGGGTTAGAGTATTTAGCGGTCGAAGACCAAAGGTCGGCGTTTGTGGTTGAGGGGGAAACCCCAATTGTTGCTGCCGGGTTATCAGAGGGGGAAACCCCGGCTGAAAAGGCTGAGGGGGAGGCCCCTGTTATTTCTAGTGAAGTTTTGGAGGGGGAAACCCCTGTTTTTGTTATAGGAGTAGTAGAAGGGGAAACCTTTGTCGAAGGTTTGGAAGGGGAAACCCTTGTCGAAGGTTTGGAGGAGGAAACCCCTGTGTAGGTTGTGGGCGATGAAGCCCTAGTGGAAAAACGGTTGGAGGGGGGAAAGCCCTATTTACTTTGCGGGGGCAACCCCTGAATTGTCTGAGGAGGTGGCTGTCCTCGTTACTGAAGAAACACCGGAACCCGTCGATGGTGCGGTGCAGCTAGTAGTGGATCTGACAGATGTTCCGGAACGGACAGATTCACCGGTAGACAAACGAGAAACTAAGCGGCAGGCTCGGCGAAGCCTGTTGGATGAGATAGATGATACAGCCCAACCTACTGGAAGGGAAGTACTGGATCTAGCGGCTAAGGAAACCGGGAAAGCAGATTCTCCTGGACCTAGCACCGAGGAGGAGCACCGCTAAGCGGTGGAGAGGAAAAGGAAGGGTAAACAAGCAGCCCCTTCCTTGGTCAAGAAGTCGAAGAAACCCGCTGGGGGCGAGTCAGTTGAAGGTACCATACGCGAAGGAAGGGTAAACAAGTAGCCCCTTCCTCATCCCGCGAAGGTACCATCCGCGAAGGAACCAGTTAACCCTGCCCAGTCCAGTGCATCTGAAGAGGTGAGTTTGAAGAGCCAGAGAAGGAGTTAAACTTCGAGCCTGCGGAGGTATGGGTCACGAAAGGATTGCTAGATGCGATGAGAAAGTTCGCTGATCCCAAGCGGGAAGCGACTTATAAGGAACGGTGCAGCACGGGTAAGCTTGCTAAATCGGGGAAACGTTATGATCCCGAGGAACTGAAGGAGATAGACTGTGATGCGGAATTTCGGTAATACATCGAGGCTATCGGGTTTGACTGGCTGTTAAAGCATAGCACTGCGGAAGTACCGACGGCCCTAGCGCGTGAGTTCTTCTCTACCTTCCGATTGAAGTCTACTACAGATTTGGATGTAGACGCGATCACTTTTCGTCTGTTCACCGAAGAACATGAGATGAGTATCCGGGAATGGTCTCTCCGAATGGGACTGTTCACTCGCAAGGATGACGATGAGGGAATCTGGAACGACCGGATGGTCCCCTCCAAAGTGCATGCCCGGATTCAAGCCACAAACAGCCTGGGAGTTCGTGACTCATCCTAAGGTGGGCCAGTTCAAAACTAGTTATTCGAAGGTGTTTCATATCGACAACCAGATTCTTCGCTTTGCTCAGACCTTTATCAGCTATAATCTTATGGGGACAACCAACTCTGCCTTGACTACGGCAGATCTCTACTTTACTTGGTGTATGGCCAAGGACGTCAAAGTGCACTTGGGCTACTGGCTAGCCCAGACGTGTCATCAAATGGCCGCAAACCCTTCCTGTCATATGTATACATGTCACCTTTTGGGGGCTTATCTTCAACGCAACACGATAATGAAGATCGCCAAATCTGCCCCCGAGGTAGATATGTGTGAGCCCCCGGAGGTTTTCAACGTAGACTACTTCTTCAACAAAGGGTTGTTGTACATGCATGGGAAGGACGTTTGTTTCTACGAAGTTGGCAGGTTGGAGCCCCAGGTCAAGCTAGAGCAGGATGTTGGTGAGTCGAAAGCTAGTATGGATGTGGAGGAGATGAAAGTAGAAGTGAGTGTGATGCACAACGAATTGGGTGAATTCAGAAAGGTAATGGGTGTGATGAGCAAGGAACTCGGCGACGCCAGGAAAGAAATGGCCGGGATACGGACAGAGCTCGGTGGAGTCAGGGAAGAGATGCAGGCCCTCAAGGGGCGCGTCACTGTCATGGTGGGGAAGTCATCTAGGCAAAATGATCGGATGGCGGAGGCCGTCCAGTTAATGATGATGATGACGAAATGGCTGAAGGAGAACTTTGCTGAGCCGCAGACGAAATTGCCTGCTGGGCCTAGCCACATGCCTACCCACCCATGGCCAGGAAGTTCAACTCCCCAGTATCCCCCACCATCGTCAAAGCCCTTGACCGCCCCGTCTGCCTCAAAGCCCATTTCAGTTAAGAAGACAGTGTCCAGTTCAAGTGAGAAGGAGACAGATAAGCCGGAGTCGCCGGCAAGAAAGAAAGCAAAAGTAACCCGCCCATACGCTCCACCGCAGGTTGGCTCCCGAGGGAGCCAAAACCCCGAAATGAACCCCCCTTGACCAAGTAACTTTACTTTTAGTTTTTCTTTTTTGTTTTCTTTCAGTCTTATGTTTGTTTGTTTGATGTTTCTGTTGTGTGTTTTTTTTTACGGCATGCTCTGTATATATATTTGTCTGCGCTTATACTTGTCTTCTCCCACTTAGCCCAATCTTTGGTCTAAGTGTGAGAAGTTTGTGTTTCTTTTCAAGCATGTGTGGTTTTTGTTTTTTGGAATTTCTCCCACTTAGCCCGGTGCTCGGTCTAAGTGTGAGAAGTTTGTTTTGAGTGTGCGTTTTGCTGGTTATGTGTTTCGTAGTAGTCTGTTTTGTACTTCCCTGTTTCCCCCCTTCACTGGGATAGCTTGGGGACAAGCTTGAGTGAAGTGGGAGGGGGAGGGAGTCATATAGGTGTCTCTAGGTTCAGTTTTTTTTAAGTATCACATGAGCTAGTGGATATAATAAGGCAAGATCTCTTTAGTAAGAGCAATTGAAGATAGGATGCATGTCAACTTTGATGCATTTTTCCCTTAATAAGCTGAATACGGCCTGAATGAAGTAAGGACGATAGAAGATGCCTTAGATAACCTAGTTGTGAAGCCCCACTTTAAGAGTCAGTTATAAGCCTATACATTGAGAGCTGACTTATAAAAAAATGGGGGCTACCACTTGATGCTTAGGGAGTAGAGTATGAAGGAGAAAAAGAAAAAAAGGGGGTTTTTGGAGGTATAAGCTGGACGAAGTCCAGGAAGAGGAGGTATAAGCTGGACGTAGTCCAGGGGAGAAATAAAATAAAAAAAATCGGAGGTATAAGCTGGACGAAGTTAAAGTGTGGCAGCAGCCAACCCCCTGTTCACTACTCACACACTCGACACACCAACTTTTCGGTGGGATCGACCCCGAACTTGCCGCTTTACTATTAAAGTAGTGCAAAATTGGGAGTTTACAAATTACTTTGGTAGGAAACGAGCGAGAGCGAGTTTGCATCGATCTAGTGGCAACGACATTTGCTAACTGATCCAATCGGTTCGGTTATCTTCAATATAACTTGGTCCGAATTCGCGCCCCTCTCGTGGTCCTTCCACCTACTAAATATAGTAAAAGTAAAATAGGACTTTATTGGCGGACGGACGAAAAAGGAAATATGTGACATTTAATGGCGGACGGAGGGAGTATTATTTATCTATTTGAAAATTTTATTAGAAATATACGGCAATAAATAATTATTAATCCACTGTAATTATATTTTGTCTAACCCACAAATACAGGTAAAGCTTCACGAGACAACGATCCAAAGTATTGTCCAATTCAAGCTTTTCTTGTTTATAACTCTCCACAAATATTATTTTCAATTAGATTTTAAATAGTGAATAACCACGATTCATTTACAATTATAGGTAATAGACATTTTATTTTTTGGATTTTCCTTTAATTTCAAGATGCCTCAACAAATTTTAATTTAATTAGTAGTCCATATAATTGGTTGCAGTCCCTTTCCTACAATAATTGCAATATGTTGAGCACACAATTAAAAACAATACCCAAACCAAATTAATCTTTAAATATCATCACCTTGCGCACGGTGCCAATGAAGATATTGCCTTTTTTATTATTAATGTGATACTACATCTTGATTCTTAATTTTCTATAGCTACTGACAGCAAATAACCATCCACTATTAGTTGGCAAGTCAATTTTCATGTTCTAATTTTCTCGAACCCTTGATGCTTTAAATAAGCCTTGAAAAGTTGAAATCAAATCACACAAAACTCAACTAATCTTGCAATTGAGTTGTCAATTTATGGCATCCATCAAAATCACATTATCCTTACTTCTATTTCTTGCCACTTTCACATATGCTACGGCAAAATTAGGGCATCACAAGGAGATCGAAATGACGATCTACTACCATGACTATGCCGGCGGCCCAAATGCCACCACGATCGAGATACCAGGCCCATCGACCGGACAACTAAACTTCACCAAGTTTGGAGCCATGTTTTGCACAGATGACCCAATATACAAGGGAATTAAGAAGGACTCGGTCCCAATTGCAAGGGGCCGGGGTATATACATCATATCAGCCTTAGATGGGACCCAAGCTCAGATGCTAATGTCGGTTGTGTTTATCAACGGAAAATATAAAGGTAGCACAATTGAAATACAAGGTTCCTACGAGCAATCACTTGTGCATGCATCAGAGGCGGCAATAGTGGGCGGCACAGGAAAATTCCGGCTTGCCCGTGGTTACGCCACTTTCGAGATTGTTTCCTATGATCCTGTGACCGGGTTTTCAATTACCCGGTCTAATATGACTGTGATACATTACTAAGCTCTAGTGCTACAATTGATATTGAATAAATTATCTGTTGCTTTCAATTTAAATGTACTTGATGTATAGACCCTACGAGTGCTAACTTTGTTCGTTTGGGATGTCTATACATATTGATGCACGTTTATATTTTTGTTATTTTTTGAATAATATCTTTTTCTTTTATCCTAATTTTTTCCTTTATTTACAATTTTACTACACATATTCATCCACCTAAAAGACACCCAATCAAATCATAAAATGAGACTTTTTCTCCACTTACAATACATTCTATTATTGTTAATATACAAATAACAAGACAATAAAATACTTAAAATAATTAAAATGTTCAAATACAAAATTTTTCAAGCTCAAAGCTTAACATATGTACAAGTCTCTGGTCACCTTTAATGATAGTAGTAGATTAGTTGTTATAACTTATAACCACATAGTTATCAAAACAACTACCAACTCAATTTTAAATATTCAATATTTTGATGAGATCCAATTTTAAAGCTACGGTGGCATCAAACAGTCAAATTTGGCACACTGCGAAATTCTTGGATCGCTACCAGCAGCTTTAATTATTTAGTTTTGCCTCGTCAATGATATATTTATGGAGTGTTCATTATTTATTTTCAAGTACTTATATTTTTTTTCACGATTCGTGCAATTTCTAAATCATCGTGATCTGCACATCTTAATATATACACTTTATAAGTTAAATTTGTGAAATAATTTGTCTATCTTCATTATGTCAACTAGATTTCTTGAAGTACACCCATTAATATAGCCGTTGGTGAGAAATAACAAATTCTGGTAAAATTCGTAATATTATTTGGCAAATTAAAAGATTGTGGGAAAAACCTAACTTTTTAAAAGTTCTATGATATTAGGAGTCAATATCCCTTTTTTTTAATCCTTCCGTGAAAAGTATGAACATTTTAATTTTAGAAATTATTTTCTCTTTAATAAGGTGAGACACATTCTCCACTAACAATACTTTAAAAACTTTTTATATTTATTTATCTCTTACTTTACTAATTATGTAATTAAAACTCATGTCAAACTAAATGTTCCAATTTTTCAGAGTTGGAGGACAAACCTAAAATTACGCATTCTTAAATTTTATATTAGATATTAATTATAAATAAAATTTTGCTATAATTAAGGTATTAAAGTAATCATGAGATTTAACATTTCTATTTATAATTCATATACATTCATGGGATAGTTTTAGAATTATATGATATATTATATCAATATTTAATATATGAATATTTATATTCAAATTTATCTTACTGCAATTATTTTTGAGACAATTCAAATGTAACTAGGAATTTTTAAAAATATAAATTAATACAATAATTTTAAAAAAAATATAAATCAAATGATGTTAAGAGTGGCCGTTGTCAACTCTCCTGTCACCGATGGCCTGAGCTAGGTGATAGATTTTTATAGATTAATTTGTTGTGATATTGAGTTTGACATAATAATAAAAGACTCTTCATTGGCATCGTGCCCAAGGTGATAGAATTTTATAGATTAATTTGATGTGCTATTGTGTTTGGCATGGTATTCATTTAATTATGTGCTCAACATATTGGAGTTGTTGTAGGAAAGGGACTGCATGTACGAACCTTCCATTGAATCATTTTATCAAACATTTAGATTGCACCATATCAGGTAGAAATTAAAAAAAAATCAAAATAAACGTGCCAACTAATTGTAGTTGACTATTTGTTTGTTTGATTGTTTAAAAAATTTCCGGACTTGTTTAAATAACTTTGTGTTTCGCATTGTATTAATTTTTATGTGCTCAACGACATTTATATTCGAGCTTCTAAGAAGGTGATATATATATATCAACACAACATTGTAATTATCTAATCATATTAAATACTTCCTCGATCCAAAAAAAATAGATAACAAAGTGAAATTGATATAGTATGACAGAGATTGAGAAAAGTAAAAAAAAGAGGGAAACAGGTAGTGAAAATAATGTTAGTGGATTGTGGATCCACATTATTAATGGAATATAATTGGCTAAAAATATTCCATATTTAGACTTTGTCTAATTTTAAAGAACGATCCAAAATGAAAAAATAATCCATCTTTTTGGGACGGAGTAAGTATATAATTATCTAATAAATAGTAAATGCTACTTAGACCCCCCAACTTGTGATACAACTTGATATAGTACTTCTGTAACACCCCGACTTTTTCTACCTTTTTATATGTCCTCGAAAGACGTCGTTTTTGCATCTGAAATATTTTCTCCTTTGTTTCTTTTATCGAGAGAAGGATTTTACTTTTTAGGCCAAATAATTATTCATTTCTAGCCCAATTTGAAACCAAATTGCTTGAGCCCAAATCACTTACTCCTATTTATTTAGCCCACTTGAATAATTCCTATTTTATTTAGCCCACTTGAGTGTACATCTTTTCAGCATCGATTTTAAGCAATTCACTCTACAACCCTTCAAAATCTCTAACAATATTATATACATTTATATATGTAACCCCCATGGTTCGTAACATCACGAGAGATAGAGAGAAGTCAGAATTAGAGAGAAAGATGTAAGTTGGGATAAGTTCAGAAAGAAGGAGGGATACGATTTGGGGAATTGTCCCTAATTTTGGCGACGAAATTATATGAAGAGAGAGGAAGGAAGTAGAGAGGGAGGTCGACGGTGGAGCGAATTGGAGGTTGCAGGCGATGCACCGTGAGACAAAAGAGGAATTGGAGTTCTCGGAATTTTGGAGTTTGATTTAGCGTTTTTTGGGAATACTCAAATTGAGAAGTGAGAGATAATGGGTTGATGATTTGAAGTAGAGGAGATGGGAGCTTGGGCTGAAAATTTTTAGACTTGAGCTGTTGTGGATTAAAGATTGGAATATCTTCGGCCAGACGAGATAAAGACAAAGTAAAGGACGGGCTTAATTAAATCATGGGCTTTTTATGCACGCTTTTCGAGGACGAAACATGAGGACAAGTAAGATGTTCAACGAACGAGTTGGGCTTTCTTTTTAAACAAGGACTATGTCATAAGTATATTTTGATGCGAAAAATAATGTTCTGAATATTTTTCATGTCGTGTTTTGTTTTTCTATGGAACCTATCTGATGTGGCTTTTGCCATCAATGAATAATCGAATTCGGGTCTGACTAGTATGTGAGTCTCTACTCAGGTTAGTGTACATCTAAGGGAGATCGTGCGCTATCTTTCGAGTTGGTCGGTCTAGTGACTTGGAATGCGGCCACATTCCTTGTCATCAATGGTTTAGATATGGTAGACATCTACGAAACTTTGACTGCAGTCATTAGTGTCTCGGGCCTTTCTAAAGTTAAAACCCCGAGATCACTCAATGGTTCTGAATATTAATGCACGTTTATATTTTTGTTATTTTTTGAATAATATTTTTTTCTTTTATTTTAATATTTTCCTTTATTTGCAATTTTACTACACATATTCATCCACCACATATTCATCCACTTAAAAGACACCCAATCAAATCATAAAATGAGACTTTTTCTCCACTTACAATACATTCTATTATTGTTAATATACAAATAACAAGACAATAAAATACTTAAAATAATTAAAATGTTCAAATACAAAATTTTCAAGCTCAAAGCTTAACATATGTACAAGTCTCCGGTCACCTTTAATGATAGTAGTAGATTAGTTGTTATAACTTATAACCACATAGTTATCAAAACAACTACCAACTCAATTTTAAATATGCAATATTTTTATGGCAAAACAATCCTTAAGTCCTTATACTTTGATTGTTTATTTCAATAGATCTTTGTACAATTTTTCCGTTTTAGTAAGTCCTTATACTTTTATATTCGATATATTACTATCCTAAGTTAACGAAACCGTTAACTTTTTCTTTATAAAATAAAATATCATATATTAATTACTTAAATATATTCCACCTAATATCCTAATTGGAAAATATCAACATCATAAATATAAAAATAAAAATACAAAAACAAAAAAATTAAAAATAAAACCTAAAATGACGCACAAAGAAATTTGTTATTCGATTATAAGAGTTGGAACTCATCAAAGAAGAGTGATATATGCGTAGGTTATTTAATTGAAGTTTGAATATTTATTAATTTAATATTTGGTTCCAATGATATAAATCCATGAAATTCTTTTAAAGTTTGGGAATTTTTTAGGTTTTGTTTTTGTTTTTGTCTTTTTTTATACTTATGTTGATATTTTCCAATTAGGATATTAGGTGGAATATATTTAAATAATTAATATATGATGTGTTATTTTATAACGGAAAAGTTAACGGCTCCGTTAAATAAGGATTGAAATATATCAAATATAAAAGTATAAGGACTTATTAAAACGGAAAAATTGTATAAGAATTTATTAAAAATCGCGGCTCATCTTCTTCCTCGCTGACACAGAATAAGCTGGAAAAAAAGCTGGAAAAAACACCCCAATCCCCAATTAAAATACATCTACTTATGCTTGGGGACAACAAACAACAAATTCAACAACAAATCCGCATATGTCCCCCAAAAACTCAAACCCTAAATACAAATCCAAATCAAACCTAATCAAAGCACTTTTAATTAAAGATTTTACCTTCAGGATAAGGATCTTGAGACGGCGGCGGTCGATTTTGAGACGCAGGTGGTGGTGGCGGTCGAGTATCAGTCGGGGTCGGTGTGTTTTCACTCGGAGGAGGTAGATTTTCAGTGGAAGGACCAGCTTCATTTGCATCTTTCTCGTTCTCCTTCTCCTTGTTGTTCCCCTTCTCCATTTAGGGTTTCTTTGTTCGTTGGGCTAGGGTTTCTTCGTTTGGGCGATAAGAAAGGGTTAGTCAAGTACAAGGCTTCGTCGAGAACTACTCTAATCCCTCGTCCAGGAATGGGATTTGCCGGTGATCGAAGTGAGGGGGAGGGAGATGGAGTGTGATTCGTCGCGGGAGGGAGATGGGAGAGTGAGAAGACGATTCGTTTTTGGCTAAGTGTTAGGGAATTTATTTTAATTTTATTTTGTTATTTTAATTTCATTTGTTTTTAGTATATTTATTGTTAATATATTTGTTTTGTTTTGTTTTATTAGGAGTAATAAATTAGAATAATAATTAATGATATAATTAGTGAGTTAAAAATCATAATTAAGAGCTTTAATCGGTCAAAATTGGGTTAAACCCGTTGACCGTTATAAAATTAACGGATTTGTAAACGGATGACCAATTGTGATCCGATTTGAAATGTATAGGACTAAAAAAATTCAAAAGATAAAGTTTAGGACCAAAATCGTAAAATGACCATATGTTCAGGACCAGTTTTGGTCTTTACTAGATTAAATTAGTCACTGAGGTGGAATTGTGATGGATAGTCACGGAATATAATGTGATATTGACATTCCGGACATTGTCCAAATTACGTTGTAACATGACTCACATAGCCCAGCTTCTGAGAAAAAGCAATAGAACAGAAGATAATAAATTGAAAATATGAGCTCTCATTTTATTATATAAATTAATACAGTTGAGTCTTAAATATGAGCTGTTAGAGCATTCACTATAAGAGGCCGATCTCCAAGCCCTGAGATCAGCCCTTATCGGCCAACCATTGCGGGCAACGGGCCGAAGAACGACCCTCGCTTCTTTCCCCATTTTGGCTGATTGACCGGCCTTGGCCGATGGGTGATAGCCGATGATTGGCCCCAATTGCAGAAGAAGGGCCGATCATCGGCCTCAACGCATGAATTTTTATATATTTTTATGTTTTTATTCCATAATTTATACACTATAGTTACCCCATCCCATCCTTTCCATTTCCAACACTAACATCTCCTCTTCTCTCAATTTCTCCATTTTTTTCTCTCTCTAAAAATATAAATGTCTTCCGGTAGCGATCCTGATGACCCGAGTGTACTGTATAATACACTAACTAAAATCGATATTTATTAAAGGCCGTCATTTGCGCATTGCGCATGGATTGAACTAGTTATCATAATAAAAAGGACATTATATTCATTGGCATCGTGCGCAAGGTGATGATTTTTAAAATTGATTGATATGGTGTGCTATAGTTTTTTATTATGTCACTAAAAAAACGTTGATTTGCAAGCACTTTGAGCATATATGCTCGCAAAACGTCATTTTGCAAGCACTTTGCGAGTAGAAAGGCTGCTATCCATTTCGCTTGTCGCAAAATTTGCGAGAACAGTAGCAAGCACATGCGGAAAACTTGCAAGAACATTGACTAGTGCTCGCAAAATGGCTTGCAAAATCTGGTGGCCGTTGCAAGAATTTTTTGCTCGCCTTCCTCAATGTTGTCGCAGATTCAACTTCGGTGAGCATTCTTGTGCTTGCAAAAATAATTCCATTTTCTGACTTCATTTTGCAAGCACCGCGGTGCTCGCTGTTCAGCATTTATTCAAAAATACTTTCTATTAAATATTTGTAATTTTTTTAAAATTAATATTAGGATTTATTTTTTCAAATCACAATATGAAATAACTCGATTGAATGACGAAAATTCAAATTTTACATAGATACAAAATATTGTTTCACACTTCAATTCAATCAGAACACAAATTAAGTTCAAATACTACTAGCCAGGCAATTCAAATTTAGTTCCCAAAATATTGTTTCACTCTTGAAATTGCTGACGGAGGACTTTTACTAGCTCCCGCAATTCTTTGATCTCTTGATGCAATGGCTGTACTCGTCGCTCGAGAATCTCATCAACTTGCTCAGTGCTGAGGCCAGACGAGCCGGAAGATGCAGAGCCCGCAGCTGAGCTGGTAGCAAATGGAAAATACAAGCTTGTCGCTTGCCCAGCTCCAGGAACCTGTTTCCTTTTCTTAACCCTCCCAGAAAGCTCGAGAAAGATTGCATCGTAATCTGGATCTTCCCCTTCAGCACGCAACTCTTCAGCCCTTGCCAAAACTCTCTCCTTCAAACAAACGTACAATAGCAAGCAATTAGCAAAAGATAATGTCTGCATAGTCTATCTATTTGTGTTTCCAATTATTTGGTTTGTAATAGTATCATCTATCATATTCTATTCTATTTTTATATCTTTGAAAACCTAAATAATCTCATATTGGATGTTGTTTCAGTTTCAACTCAGGTTTAGGCTTGTGGTTCAGGTAGAAGCATGCTACTCACTCTTCTTCTTTGGGATTGTGAGAGTGTCTGGTTGTTAGGTTGAAAAGTTACAGAAGTTATTGCTTCTAGGTGTGGTAGCAGTCAGTAGTTTTATGTTGTTTACCATAGATCTAAACATAATACTATCCCAAAACATGAACTGCATACACCAAGCTCACATTCATGCAAATCATTCCAATAACCAACTTTTAATTAGAAATACTTCACATACACGACTTATCATCTAATGAACAATATGTTCTCATGTGATATATAGTTTATACAGTCAATATACATCAAACTCAAATCTTAATATGCTAAAACTATATCCTTCAAACAAACAAACAAACGTACAATAGCATGCAATTAACAAAAGATAATAAGCTAAACATGTTTTATAATGTCAATAAAATTCACCTAAACTGAAACCCGGAAAGAAGTAAAACTCAAACAGCAAATTACCTCAATTTCTTTGGCTTGTTGTGAACATAACTCGTGTGAGTCCTTTAGCCTATGAGTCTTGAGAAATAGGTCCCAAAATGGAGGGAGCTTTCCCTGGACCGGATCTCTTTAGCCTGCAAACAATTTTAATAAAAATTTAACAATAATTAAAAATGTAAACAACTGAAACTGGAAAATACAATTCTTACCATTTTTTTGGCTGTCACATCAAATGCAACACAACAATTAGCATGTGTGCCAATAGCCTTCTCTTTCCCTGTCTGCGATTGTTCGAACATCTTTTGGAAGCCTTTATAGCATCAGTCGTATTCCAAGCTTTACAATAGTCATTCCACACGGCCTCAGGGAAGTAGGTTGGTTTCTTCTTTTTTCTTTCTCATCTTGCTGATATAATCTCCATACCTAACTTTGCATTTTCTTTTAAATGCATCTAACGCGAGATTTTGATCATATTTCTCGACGTTAGCATTTTTCTGCACAAATAATAAAAGAAAAAGAGTGTTAGAACAATATGGACATGCATCGTCCTGATAACTTAAATAACATAGGGTAAACTCATACAATATGGACATGCATCGTCCTGATAACTTAAATAACATAGGGTAAACTCATATATTGATGTAGAGACATTCATAATACAAAAGGAATGTCTTAAATAACATGTCCAGATTGCATTGTAGGGAGTCTATTCAGACAATGAAACGGCATTAAATGATTTCAGAGAAGATCAATTCCACCATTCAGAAATACATAAATCAAACATGTTTCTGCATTCAGAGTGCTCAAGCTTTACATATTAAGAAATCATTTTACTTTCCAAGCTTTTTTGATGCACTTTGTTTATACACTTCATTGTGAGTTTGAGTTGGTTCTAAACTTCTATTATCGATGTGCAAGCATACGGAATCAAAAAATTAAACAGAATCACGCTTCAAAAAATTAAAATAGAATCACAAAAACTCACGGATCTGCCGATGAAATCACGGAACTCGCGCTTCAAAATCAAAAAATTAAACAGAATTCCCGATGAAAACACTTGTGGATCTACCAAATCAAAGACGAAACAAACCGGAATAGAAAAGCACCTTAGATTTTGGCAACTATGCGGGATTCATGGTCGAGATTTAGGGTTTTTTGTTTAGATTAAGAGAATGGAGAAAAAGAAGTGGAAGGAAATTAGGCAAAATTCCAAGAAAGGAGTTCATGACAAAATGTATCCGCCATTTGGACCCTGAAAATAAAACTTTCCAGCCATGGTATAGACGCGAGAAGCTCTCGCGTGTTTTAAATTGAAACACGCATATTCCTCTCGCGTGTATTAAAAGAAAGACGCGTCTTCTTCTCGCGTGTTTAAAGCAAACACGCGACACGCTCTCGCGTGTTTAAAGCAAACACGCGACACGCTCTCGCGTGTCTCTCTTGCTTCCAAAATACGTCCAGAAGGCAGAACAGACCCCAAACACGCGACGCAGATCCGAAAGCAGCGAAAATCGGCGAAAGCAGCGGCGAAAATCCCATATTTAGCTCTCCCATTCCAATTTGAAGTGTTGTTAGGTAAGTTTGAACCCTTATTTTCGAATTTTATTGGTATTTTTTAGGTGGGTATAATAGTTAGGGTTCATGGGTTAGAAAGTATTTTGGTTCAATTTAGTTGAATTTGGTGTTGAATTATTGAATTTGTTGATTTTATGTTGAAATTGGTTGTATTTGATGTTGAATTATTCAATTTGGTTGATGTTTTGTTGAAGTGTTGAATACAGTTGAATAAGGTGTTACTTTGTTGAATTTGGTGTTATTTTGTTGTATTTGATGTTAATTTGGTGAATGTGATTGATATTTTGTTGAATTATTGACTTTGGTTTTGAATTATTGATTTGGTTATGAATTATTGAATTTGGTTGAATTATTGTTGAATTATTGAATATGGTTGAATATGGTGTTAATTTGTTGAATTTGGTGTTGATTTGTTGAATGTGGTTGATATTTAGGTTTTGAATTATTGAATTTGGTTGTGAATTATTGAACATGGTTGAATTTGAGTGAATTTATTAAGTTAAAATTTTTTTATACCATTTGGTTTATACTTAAACATGTTAAATTTTGATTATATTAGGATGTCCCGATATGGACCAGAAGATCCTTCTGTTTTGCATTATCAGCACAGTCATATATCGCGCAAGGCGTGGGCAGGGCAGGAAACAACCTCTTTCAATATTCGGCGCTTTGAAGGACATTTCTGGGAAATCGATAATCATCACAGACGCGTGATTGATTATGTCTGTAGATTTGGTTTTGGTGGAATACTTTTCTGTGGTAAGGCTCTGGATGTAGATCATGCGTTGATCACAGCTTTGGTTGAGCGCTGGAGGCCAGAGACACATACATTCCATCTTCCCGTAGGGGAAACTACCATTACATTACAAGACGTACAAATATTATGGGCATTACGTGTTGATGGAGTACCCTTCACTGGAAATGGGTTTTGTGAATCTGGGTGGAGGGGTTTATGTGAAGAGCTCTTGGGCTTCTATCCCCTTCAAAGCGAGATGAAGGAAAACGGTATCTTGGCATCCGCGCTAATACATAGGATGGCGATTGAACCGTTAGGAGATGGTCTCGAAGACGAAGCCTACATTCAACGGGCACGTATGATTGTGCTTGTGCTATTGGGAGGGTTGATCTTACCCGACGGCTCAGGGTGTAAGATACCTCTCATGTGGTTGACCCAACTTCGAGATGTAGAGGCTGCCTCTATGATTAGTTGGGCGAGTGCTGCACTTGCTACATTATACCATAATCTGTGTGAGGCGTCTATGGGCAAAAGGACAGACATTGGAGGTCCGACGGTGCTCCTACAACTTTGGGTGTGGGAGAGAATGCCCACTTTGAGACCGGATTTTGTAGCGGCACGTCTACATACAAACAACACTCCATGTGCCTTAATGTAAGTTTGTTGTTTCCTCTCATTTGTGTATTTAATGACAACATATTTAATTGACAACTTTTTTATTGTAGGTGGACTGGCTCCTATATGATAAACAGAGCCCCCAAACATTCGGTTCGACATTATCGTGAACAGTTGTCATTACTCCAAAATAGCCAGGTAAAATGAATAATGTTTGATATATATTTGGGTAATTTTAATATAAACTTGTTATTGTAGTTTATTTGGATGCCCTACGTGGACCGACAATTGCCAGACTCCTGCCTCGATATGAACAACAGTTGGAGATCTGTGACGTACATTGTGTGTTGGGCTATTGTAGAAGCACATGAACCTGAACGCGTGGTTAGACAATTTGGAGGCACGCCGTTCATCCCGGAATTGCGTGATTGGGGTTTCAATGAAACTCACTTCAAAACCAATCGGCGTGGAAAGGCTAAGACGAACTGGGCTGTGCAGAACAAGGCCTACATCCAATATTGGGAGAGAAGGTCTGAGTTCGTTACTAACGCTTACATGGAGCCTCTTGCAGACCACGTGCAGGTGATGAGGACTCGACAATACATGGAGTGGTATTTTAAAATTACCATTACATATATCACGCAGCCGGGTAGGCTTCCAGAAGTAGGGATGAACACTGTTGCAAAATCCACCAGCACCAGATCCCTCTAGTTGGTTTCCTACTTGGTCAGACGCGCCACAGTCTAGTTGGGTGACTCCATTAGATAGAGCTGGGCTACCATGGAATCCTACTACACAGGATTCATTCTTTTCAGATGTCCGTATCGTGCACTCTCCGACAAATGATGATGATGATGATGCTGCTGATGATGATGATGATGATGAAGATGCTGATGATGATGATGATGATGTTGCTCCTAGGAGTAGTGCCTACATAGAGCGCCCCACGAGGAGAGAGCATATTGACCCTCCTAGGAGTAGTGTTCAACTCGATCGACCTAGTAGCAGTTCACATACATCCCGTCCCGATAAGGAACGCTCCAGACCAAGTTTGTCTCAGACAATTATGGGTATGTTCCCACGTAGAAGGTCTAGCCGTGACAACAGAGGAAAAGGCCCGAGTAAATATACACCTTCGTCATTTAAGTAGAATAATATCATTAGATGTATTGTATATTTATTACTGGTGGATTGATGTGAGATGTACTTTTGACTTATTATATGTTGGTAGATTTGAGATGTACTGTTGAGTTATTATATGTTGGTTGATTTGAGATGTACTGTTTGTTTATTACAGGTGGATTGATCAATAAATAAAG
The DNA here is from genome assembly GCF_004379255.2 of Salvia splendens. Taxonomy (NCBI): domain Eukaryota; kingdom Viridiplantae; phylum Streptophyta; class Magnoliopsida; order Lamiales; family Lamiaceae; genus Salvia; species Salvia splendens. Next base: position 7,867 of record NW_024599459.1, on the reverse strand, counting down.
TAAACTCTGTCGAATTTTTTGTAAACAATATTACTTAACAATGTCATTTCAGGCTTAATCTTGGTTCAAACACATAATAAAATCCAACCCTCAATCACGATTCTGAAACATAAAATAACTACACAACACGTCCTAAAGTGCACTTTCTTCTATTATGGCCGGTCTCCCACAAATGCGGCATCGAGGAGGCGCTCTTGGCGCATCTTCTTTCGCGCTCATCCATTTGGTTTTGTATCCTCCTTCTGTTGTATCGCCCACGTGAACGAGGAAGTAGCCGTGCTGGTGAACATTCAAGTGTCCATTCAGGTTCATACCAATAATCTGGTGTCTGAGTGGACGGAAACACAGCTGCATAAACGTGCAGATGTAAGACATGATAAAATTGAAAGAATACAAAGTATTTAAACAACATACCTGCGTACTGGTGAATCCAAACACTTGTGTGGTATCGTGTATCAACATGACTAAAGATGTCATCACTGCGTTCTCTCAGCACCGCAACAGCGTGAGAGCAAGGCATTCTCCAGGTCTGCCACTTTCCACATGAGCATATCTTTTCACGGTAATCTACAACATGTATATTATGGCCTCTACCCGGACCTCTGTGATAGGTTAGCACATCATAGATGCCACGTGCTATGCTTGTAGTCCTAACATGATGACGTCTCCCTCGTTGGTCATTCTTCTGAAATAACTCCCAAGCCCACGGTGTCAAAGGCGTCTGACATTGTTTGGCTAGAGTCGTTCGGTTAACAAACCAGTTGATGGTCCGCCAGAATGTAATATCAACGATAGCTCTAATTGGGAGTTCCCTCGCAGCTAACAACACATTATTATAACACTCGGCCATGTTAGTAGATGTCTCACCCCATCGACGAAATTCATCGTGTGCCATAGTCCATTGCGATCTATCTATGGTGGTTTCGAGATACCTCAGAGCTTCTGGACTCACCTTTTCTAATTCACGCCTTGCAGTCCAATATCTCCGCTCCTCACTCACTTCACCCATTATCCATACCCATTTCTTCACTCCGGGGACTTTGTGTCTTTGTAACACATTCGATCTAACGTGAATTAAACAGAATCGATGATAACCAACTGGTGCCTCTTTCCACACATCAGCCTTCATGGCATTTATAATGCCTTGATGTCTGTCACTTATTATGCACACTTCCTGGTCATGCTTTATAATATGCACTCTCACAAGATTCAAAAACCAAAGCCACTCTCGTTTGTTTCTTCATCGACAATAGCAAAAGCAACAGGCAAACAATTCTTATTTGCATCGTAACCTACTGCAGCAAGTAGTTTACCTTTCAATCTTCCACGCAGGTGAGTCCCATCAACTGATAAGACCGGCTTTGCTACTTGGAACGCCTCTATTGCTGGCCCAAATGCCCAAAATACGTAGCGGAACACCTTTGTATTACCTTGACTCAATACAGGGTCATGCAACCACTCAACGATTGTCCCCGGATTTTGAGTTTGCAACTCAGTCAGGTAGCTGGGGAGTTGTCTGAAGGACCCCTCCCACCCACCATATACAAGCTCAATAGCTTTTCTGCGAGAGTACCATGCTTTCTTGTAGCTGATTTTCACGTGAAATTTATCTTTGATATATGTACGTACTGCAGAAGGCTTGAATGCTGCATCGTTTTCAATTTGACTTCGAATGCAGAGAGCAATCATGGATGATGTAAGATTAACATGTTCACTTGGATCGTGATCTCCCATACAGCAATGACGATCAACCCATGAGTTGATAGACCAGCTACCATCACGTTTCTTAAACGTTGCTTTAACCTCCCAATTACATGGGTAGCGTTGCCCAAGGTCCCTGCCTCTTCTTTTCGGACCAAAGGGGTCCCTACAAACTGCATGCCATCTTCTTGAATGACTATCCATAACCTCATACATCCGACCTGTTCCCACGTGCCATAATGTGATAGCAGTTTTCAACTGCAATTTGCTATCAAATTTTGTTCCCACATCTATATGTCTCGGATTATCCTCATCCCAATACCACATATCTTCATCAACCAATCCATGGTCTTCTGAAAAGTAACCTCGGCTGCCTTCACATGGCAATGATCGAAAAAATGGTAACCCTTCAGGCACATAGTTGGGAACAATTGCTCCCCACGAACAGATGGTTGTACATACTTCTCAACCATCATATCAAGTGCCTCATCGTCTGTAGAATCTTCACACGATTCTGCACTATAATCAAAATCACTTGGTTGAGAACCATCGGAACCATCACAATCAGAGTCATCTGCACCACCAACATTATCTGCACCATCACAATTATCAGAACCACCTGCACCATCACCATTATCAGAACCATCATAACCATCACATGTCAAATTTGGTACATCTAGTGGTTCATCAACCTCTCTCCCAGATGTGTTTGAATTCAAAGCTATGATATTCATCATCCCTCCTAGATGTCCCGACATCAAAACTAGGATAATCATCTCTCCTAGACGTTCCAACATCATGATGAGTGATAGGTGGTTCAAATTGCAACGCAGTGGTAACAGGAGTATATTCAATAAAAAGTTCAATTTGACGTGGATTTTCACCAAACATATACTCCAACAAATTAGCATCCACTGGTGTAGCTATATAATTCACCACTCCACTAAAAACCACAGGATGCCTCCATGTTAAATCAATCGTATGTGCATCCAACTCAATTCCAATTTTTTCACATATCATTGATACAAGCTGATAATATGATATCTTTTCATTCAATATAATAAATGAATTTGCACGAGGGGGATCATAAGCAACACCCAAACCTGGGAGCTGAATAATTTTCCCATCCCAATATAAACTCACAAACACCATTAAACCTGCAAAATAAGTGCGACATAACATCATATACTACAAATTCAACATACTTAGATAAATATTGAACAACATTAAAATCGAAAATTCAATACCAAGTTCAATGCCATAAACCCTAAATCTATACCTAACTAACATATAGCAATGATAATTGAAATTAATAGTCAATAATTACCTAACACCACTTAAAATAGGAATTAGAGCAACAAAATCACGGATTCACTTCGATTTTCGCCGGCTAGAAACGTTGGCCGTCGCTGAGAGTGAGAGATTGAGCGAGCTGGACGAGTAGAAAGTGAGGTCTCTGCCGTCTGGACCAGAATTTGTGTTTAGCTGAAACACGCGAGAGCGTGTCGCGTGTTTAGTTAAACACGCGATATCCTGATGCGTGTTTAGTTAAAACACGCAAGAGCTTCATGCGTGTTTATTTAAACACGCGAGAGCTTCTCGCGTCTATACCATGTCTGGAAACTTTGTTTTTCAGGGTCCAAATGGCGGATACATTTTTGCATGGCTTCCTTTCTTCGAATTTTCCCAAGGAAATTAATGGAGAAAGAGTTGCGGAATGGTTTTGTGTACTGATATAATTATTAATTTCACATATATTTACTCATATTTCTTCCAAATATATACGTTTACACGATTTCAAAAATCCTGCTCCACTCAGTCACACGAAATCATATAATGTCTATTTAATAACAATAAAATGACTTTATAAAGCTACCAATATTATTTAATTCAATGAAATTAAAAAAGAACAGCACTAAAATGAGACCAACCTGGATGGAAAATTTCATTCATCATCATCATCATCATCATCATCATCATCATCATCATCATCATCATCATCCTTCTTTGGCCTCTCCACTAGAATCACAACGTGCAGGGTGTATGAATCGCTCATCATCAGAAATTTCATGAACTTCCACTTCATCTTCTTGAAAAGCCGCATGTTCTTCTGCTTCTTTCATAGTAGTGTAACTAGAATCAAATTTCTTTGCTCGAACTTTAAGCACTGCTCGCCAATTTTCCTTATCTTTTTTCTTGCTCGGAAAAGGTACAAAGTAAACTTGAGATGCTTGTTTGGCTAAGACAAAGGGATCATATTTCGGGTACTCCTTCAGTGTATTCACTTCTACAATTTTATACTTCGGATGAACAATTGTACCACCACGTGGATGCGGAGTCAGATCAAACCATCCACAATTGAACAAAACAACTTTCTTAATCGGTCTTGCACAATATTCCACCTCCACACCTTCTTTCAAAATTCCATAGGAGTCATCCTCGTCATAATTGTAATTCGATCCTCTGATACATACCCCACTATTGACGGTAGATTTACTCTTCCCATAAGAGTCTATGCGGAATTTATATCCATTGACTATACAAACATTATAGCTTGTGACCTCGGTCAACGGTCCTTGTGACAGATAGTACAAATGACTATCACGAGGCAAGTTGTTTTGGCCCTATATACCAAAAACTTGGTGAATAAATTACATTTTTTGACAATTAAAAACATATAAAACTAAATATTATAGAAAACTTACATATTCATTGAACCATAATGCATAGTGATTTTCTAATTGTTGCTCTATCTGCGGCAAAGTTATTCCTGGATACGACTCGCGCAATTGCTTGATGAACATACTGCATTATTAAAAGAAATCAATAACTAAGTAATAAATATTTAATTCAACAATCGATTATTAATGAAATCAAACTTACTGCTCAAATTCCTTCGCTTCTTGAGTATTAAGCAATATGTAAGTATGCGCTGCTTTGTACTCGGCTTCTAACAAGAATCGTGTTCGTCCCTTCCCAACACATATGGTATCATATGTGAAAATCTGAAGCATATCTTTGGGGTGAGTAGATCCTCCCCCGTCGTCATGACGAGGGACATCTCTACCTCGGCAACGAACATCTGACTCGAAGTAATGTGGGCAAAAATGAGATGCTTCCTCGGTCAAATACGCATTACATATTGATGCTTCTACAGCAACATTGTTCTTTACATTTAACTTCAGTTTGCGCATGTACCGTTCAAATGGATACATCCATCGAAAATGCATTGGTCCAGCGATCAATGCCTCATATGCTAAGTGGACTAGAAGATGCTCCATTGAGTCAAAGAAAGACGGGAGGAATATCATCTCAAGCTTGCACAAGGTAACTACAATCGACTCACTGTATTTTGTCATATCAACCTCCCGTATCACTGTGGCAGTAAGATCTCTGAAAAAATTGCTCAACTCTGTCAAAGGTTCCCATACAGTGTGTGGGAGTAACTCACGAAGTCCAATCGGTAGCAATCGTTGCATAAACACGTGACAGTCGTGGCTTTTCATACCGTACAACTTGTGTTTCTTCATATCAATGCATCTTGATAAGTTAGAAACATAACCATCTGAGAATTTCAAAATGTTGAGCCACTTGAGCAATAAATTCATACTTTCTTTGTCAAGCGTGAAATTAGCCTTATGATATTTCCCACCATATGGCCAAAGTTCAAGTCGTATACCAAGCTCTTCCAAATCTCTTCTTGCATTGGCATTGCCCTTCGTCTTGCCTTCTACATTCATGATGGTATTGAAGATATTGTCAAAACATTCTTCTCTATGTGCATGACATCCAGGTTGTGACGAATCACATTAGTCTTCCAATACGGGAGATCCAAAAATATGCTTCGTTTATTCCATCCAAAAATCTTACTCAACTCGGAGTTTGCTGTTTCTGCACCTTCATCAAACACTCTATAGAATTCAAATTGTTCCAAGTTATCAAGTATCTCTTATCCTTTTAAGAACGGGGGACTTCTTTTTGTCTTTTCGAAATCGGTGATTTCTATTGAGAAACCTCCTATGACAATCAAACCAAGTGGTTTTTCGTCCATGCTTCAGGGAGAAAGCTCATGAGTCCTCCATATAATATGGAAATGCACGGTGCCCAGATGTGCTCCATCCGGATAACATTGAATATGCAGGGAAGTCACTGATAGTCCACATCAATGCTGCGTGCAATTGAAAGTTCTGTTTTCTTGATATATCATATACTGGAATTCCTTCAGTCCATAAATCTTTGAGCTCTGCAATCAGGGGCTGTAGAAATACATCAATTTTCCGTTTTGGATTCTTCGGACTAGGCACAATTACAGTGAGAAACATGTATGGATTTTTCATGCACATCTACGGAGGCAAATTGTATGGAGTTAAAATTACTGGCCATACTGAGTACTGTGGACCAAATTGACCAAATGGTTGAAATCCATCTATGCTAAGTGCTAACCTGGCATTTCTTGATTCAGAAGCAAATATGGGATGTGTCTTGTCGAATGTTTTCCAGGCTGCAGAAACCGACGGATGACACATCTCCCCTGAAGTCTGGGCGTGCTCTGTGTGCCATTACATTGATTGAGTTGTAACTTCAGATGCATACAAACGTCTTAATCATGGGCCCCAGAGGAAAATAGTACATCTTCTTGAATGGACGGCTGCCATTACCCTTAAATCTAGCATGACCACAAACTTTGCAGTCAGTCCTATTTTAGTCTTCTTTCCAATAGATCATTCACCCTTTCGTGCAACAATGTATCTTGAGAACAGGCATATCTAAAGCCTGCATTTGTTTCTTGCACTTATAACAACCGTTAGGCATACGATTTGGTTTCGACAAACGCTCTTCCATAAACTGACACAACTCGTCAACAACTCGCTGAGACAATCGATGTTCAGACTTCATAGTCATTAGTCGAGCATTTGTTGACAACTCAGAATAATCACACCCCGCCCACAAATCAGACTTAGACACTTCTAACATTTTATAGAACTGTTGCGACTCATTAATGGGGGGCTCTGGCATGTACGTAGCCGGAACATATTGCCAAGGCTCGTGAGCACTTGATTGTCCCCACGCACCGTGCACCATATGATGGTATGGATTTGATGGTGTATCAAAATCCATGGATTCTGTCTGTGACGATGCTCCGACATCGTAATAAAATCTCCAATCATAATAATTCCGAGTAAACCCCTTCTTCACAAGATGCTCCTTCGCCGTGTCCGTATGAAAATATTTGATATTATCACAGCGTGACATCTAATTTTCGAGCCATCCATTCTAGAAGAGTGTTGAATAGCAAAATTTATAAACTCATCAAATCCATCAATAAAATCCTGATTGAATTCTCCAGTGGGAAATTTTCTCTTATACATCCACTCTCTTCCCGGAATAATATTCATTTTCACTATCCTATCATACAAAAAAAATCAAATCAAATCAAATAACATTTCAAATTATTTAACTGACAAATTATTTAATTTCATGTATCTGTATGAAAATATTTGATATTATCACAGCGTGCACATGGACATCTAATTTTTGAGCCATCCATTCTAGAAGAGTGTTGAATAGCAAAATTTATAAACTCATCAAATCCATCAATAAAATCTGATTGAATTCTCCAATGGGAAATTTTCTCTTATACATCCACTCTCTTCCCGGAATAATATTCATTTTCACTATCCTATCATACAAAAAAATCAAATAACATTTCAAATTATTTAACTCACAAATTATTTAATTTCATGTATCTGTATAAATATATAATACAGAGAGTTCAAGACTTTTACAAGTAATTAATTACACATTTTATCAGTATTTTTATTTGGAAGCAATATTTTTATTTGGAAGAAAATGGGTGATAAGGCTCGTTTCACGCATTGGTTTTTGGTGATATTACATGTTTTTTTGGGGAGATAATGCGCAAATTTAAGATTAAGTGTGCAGATATTTGCTAGGTCAAGTAGATGCTGCAAGTTGACCGAGCAGATACAAAATGAGCAGAAAATGAGTAAAAAGTGTAAAAAATCGGCTAGTTCAAAGAGAATTATCAGGAGAGCAGGTGCGTGAAAAATCTGTCGGACCCAGGAACGCACACAAATTACTCGGGGCGGGGGAAATAGAGCAGAAAAAGTGAAGAAATGAGCAGATTTAAAAGATCCTATTTTAA
>NW_024599458.1:32500-35000 GCF_004379255.2 Salvia splendens | reverse complement strand
CTTCCAATAATTCTTTTCAGTTTGTTTTGGTCTATGGGTTGCACAACATTCAGGATAGACGCCCTCTTTGGGACTCGTTAGTTGAGCATGTAATGCAGGACGAGCCGACTCTTGTTAGCGGCGACTTCAACAACGTGCTTGCTGAGGATGAACGAGTGGGTGGATCTGTCCCTACGGAATATCAAATTAAGAACATGGTGGACACGTGTGCCTTGCTCGGTTTGGAAGATATCATGTCTACAGGATGCAAGTACACTTGGACGAATAATATAATCTCGAGCAAAATTGATAGGGCCATGATCAACAATGCTTGGTTCACCAAAGGATACTTGGCTCGTACAGAGTTTTTGCCATCGGGACCGTACACGGACCACTCACCGGCCGTTACTACGCTCTTTGGTAACATAACTTCGTATCCTAAGCCTTTTAAATTCTTTAATTTTTGGCTCAAGCATGCAGGCTTTAATAAGCTCGTGGAAGATAAATGGGCCTCCAACATCCGAGGGAAGGCTCAATTTGTGCTCGCTGCACGTGGGAAAGAATTCAAGAAGCATCTCAAGGAATTCAACTTCAAGGAATTCAGTCAGCTCTCTAAGAGAGCCAAGGAGGCCGGGGAACAACTTGAGGCATTACAGAAACGGGCGGACAGGGACACCTCAGACCGAGCCCTACGGATTCAGATCACCAACCAGAAGAAGAAGACTGCTTACCTTGAAAATTCCGAGAGGGAGTATTTTAAGCAAAAAGCCAAATCCAAACATTTACTCCTCAGTGATCGCAGTACTTCATTCTTCCATTCGCTTGTTAATCAGAACAACTCACGTAATCATATTGCATTCCTCCACAGGAGAGACAACACCATCACGAGGGATCAGGAGGAAATCATTAGTGAGTTCGTGGACTACTACTCGACTCTCTTGGGGACCAAGATTGAGCTGGAGCCCATCAAGGTGGATATCATTAGGCAAGGCCCCCTTGTGAGCGAGGAGGAGAGTAGGGACATGGTACGACCAATCACGGCCGAGGAGATCAAAGAAGCCTTGTTCAACATCGACAATGACAAGGCTCCGGGGCCTGATGGCTACTCCTCTGCTTTCTTCAAGAAGCAATGGGAGCGAGTGGGCAAGGACGTGGTTGATGCCGTTCAGGAGTTCTTTGATACGGGCCAATTGTTGAAGAACTTCAATTCTACGGTCATCTCACTGGTTCCAAAAACGTCGATCAACCCAACGGTGGGAGACTACCGACCAATATCCTGTTGCAACGTCTTCTACAAGATCATCACGGAGATCCTATCGAGGAGGATGATGCCACTGTTGGATAAGCTTGTCAACAAGGCACAATCAGCATTCATACCGGGGAGACACATCATGGATAATATCCACCTCGCTCAAGAGCTCATGCGAGGGTATGCGGACAAGAAAAATGCGCCCAAGTGTACGGTCAAGATCGATCTCCGAAAGGCTTATGACACGGTGGATTGGGACTTCCTCAGGTCCGTCCTTCATGGCCTTTACATCCACCCAAAGTTTGTCTTTTGGGTAATGCAGTGTGTCACGACGCCCAGGTTCTCAATCGCAATCAACGGGAGCCCGCACGGTTTCTTCCCTAGCAAGAGGGGACTTCGACAGGGAGATCCTATGTCTCCAACTCTTTTTATCTTTTGCATGGAATACTTATCTCGTTTGCGTGCTGCCCGAACGACTAACTCCAATTTTAACTTCCATGCAAAATGTGCGAGCCAAAAGATTACACACCTAGCCTTTGCTGATGATCTTATGCTCTTTAGTAGGGCCGACTACTTGTCTATGGAGATTTTGGCAGATGCTTTGGATGAATTCTCCAACTGCTCGGGGCTAGAGATCAACAAAGACAAATCAAATCTTTTTTCAGGTGGCAAGCTGGCTGCACGAGACTTGGAGGAGATTAAGAACATCTTCGGCTTCCCGATAGGTTCCTTGCCGGTGAAGTATTTGGGAGTCCCCCTTGCGTCAAGCAAGCTTAATATCATGCACTACACGCCGCTCATCGACAACATTGCATCCCTAACCAAAAAGTGGACAGGTAAGAACCTTTCGTATGCCGGTAAAACTGAACTTGTGCGCTCGGTTTTGCAGGGGGTTGAGTGCTACTGGCTACAAGTGTTTCCCCTGCCTTCAAATGTGAGGGACCGGGTCATTTCCATATGCCGTGAGTTCCTTTGGGGTACGAAGTATCCCCCCGTGTCTTGGAAGGATCTCTGCCTACCAAAGAATGAAGGGGGGCTTGGGTTTAGGGACCTTGGGGCATGGAATAAGGCACTACTTGCGCGGAACTTATGGAATATTCATACCAAGAAGGATTCCCTTTGGATTTTGTGGATCCATAGCGAGTTCCTCAAGAACAGATCGCTGTGGGAATGGACGGCAAGATCGAGGGACTTACCACTTTTCAAGAGGCTACTTCAAATTCGAGATGAACTGCTTGCCAACAAGCCGAGAAGTGAAGTTCAAACGCTACT
>NW_024599458.1:5000-7500 GCF_004379255.2 Salvia splendens | reverse complement strand
TTAAATCCATTTGATAACATTACGTTGTCAAATTTCAAGTGCCACTGCAACGGCGCTTGTTTCAATCCATAGAGGGATTTAACCAGTTTGCATACCTTTTTCTCTTGTCCAAGTACTACAAAACCTTCAGGTTGTTCCATATAGATTTCATCTTCAAGGTCACCATTTAGAAACGCAGTCTTAACATCCATTTGATGAATCTCAAGATTGTGCACAGCTGCAATCGCGAGAAGCACTCGAATTGATGTAATTCTCGTTACAGGTGAGTAGGTATCGAAGAAATCGTACCCTTCCTTTTGTTTAAAGCCTTTGACTACCAGTCGAGCTTTATACTTATCTACTGTTCCATCGGCCTTAAACTTTCTTTTAAGGACCCATTTGCATCCTAAAGGTTTAGCACCTTCAGGTAGATCAACCAACACCCACGTGTGGTTTAGCAAAATTGAATCAATTTCGCTTTGAACAGCTTCTTTCCAATGCAACCCGTCTGGGCCAGCAAAGGCTACTTTTATAGACGTTGGTTCTTCATCCAACATAAAAGCAATATAGTCAGGACCATATGTCTTTGGTGTTCTGACCCTGCTACCACGTCTTGGTACCGCATCGTTTGGATCAGGCCTTGTTCGCTTGCGCGATTCTCGCTCTTCATCCACTGATTTAGAACTAGTGGCTTCATCCTCAATTCTCGTCTCAGAATTGGGTGCAATATTTTCCTTTTCTTTGTGAGGAAATATATTTTCAAGAAATACAGCATTTCTTGACTCGATTGTTGTTCCCACGGTCACAGTCGGTATTTCAGACTTGTGGACAACAAATCGATATGCACTACTATTAAGTGTATACCCAATAAAGATACAATCAACCGTTTTAGGACCGATTGTAACTTCTTTGGGCGGAGGAACCATTACCTTAGCCAAACACCCCCACACTTTGAGGTATTTGTAGGATGGCTTCCTTCCCTTCCACAGCTCATAAGGAGTGACGTCCTTACCTTTGAGTGGGATTTTGTTTAGGATGTAGTTGGCTGTCAAAACAGCTTCCCCCCACATGTTCTGGGGCATCCCCGAACTGATCAGTAACGCATTCATCATCTCTTTGAGAGTTCGATTCTTGCGTTCTGCAACACCATTAGATTGTGGTGAGTATGGTGCAGTCGTTTGGTGAATTATACCACTTGCGTTGCATAATTCCTCAAACGGGGCTACGTATTCACCCCCTCTATCACTTCGAATCATTTTGATTTTACATCCAAGTTGATTCTCGACTTCGTTCTTATAATTTTTGAACGCTTCTATTGCTTCGTCTTTACTTCTTAAAAGATAGACATAACAATATCTTGTGCAATCATCTATGAATGTGATAAAGTATTTTTTACCACCTCTCGTTTGCACCAATTTTAAGTCACATACGTCCGTGTGAATTAATTCAAGGGGTTTCGTGTTCCGTTCAACCGAATGAAACGGTAACTTAGTCATTTTCGCCTCAAGACAAGTTTTACATTTGTTTTGAGTTTCTACTTCATTTGCCTTTAGTAAATCTAGACTTACTAATCTTTTAATGGCATTTTAATTTACATGTCCCAATCTTTTGTGCCACAAGTTAGAACACTCAGCCAAATAAGAAGAAGTAGATGCATTCTTGTTATTAGCCAAAGGCTTAGGGACATGGCGTACAGCTACACTAAGCTTGAAAAGTCCGTCGGTTACAAAGCCTTTTCCGAGTGACTTTCCAAACTTGTACAAAGAAAACCTATCAGATTCAAATACAAGTTTAAACCCTTATTCACTAGTATTGATCCTGACACTAGGTTCTTCCGGATGTCCGGGACATGCAGCACATCCTTCAAAGTGATGGTGACGCCGGACGTCATCATGAGGATCACGTCTCCAATGCCGAGGACTTGAGACGAGGCTTGATTCCCCATATTGATCTTCCTCCCTTCAACAGCGGTGTAGGAGGCGAACTTGCTCTTATGGGCACAGACGTGGGCAGTAGCTCCAGTGTCGATGTACCAGCCACCTTTGTTATCAACAAGATTGACTTCTTCCGTGACCACAGCAACAAGGTCACTTTCATCCCAGTCCTTGAACTCTTTTTCAACAACGTGGGCAGCCGGCTTCTTCTTCGGCTTGCGGCAGTCCTTGGAAATATGGCCAGGTTTGCCACAGTTGTAGCAGTTGCCTTCAACCTTCCTCGTAGGCTGCTTCCTCTTGCCCTTGTCCTTTTGCAGTTGGACGGGAGCGTTTGTTGGAGGGACCGCCCCGCTCCAACAGATTGGCCTTAGCAACAGGTGGGCCATTGCCCTTAGCCATACCATCGCGTTTGCGCACGTCTGACTCGATGCGCAGCTTCACGATCAAGTCTTCAAGATTCATCTCCTTTCGCTTGTGCTTAAGGTAGCCCTTGAAGTCCTTCCAGCCGGGTGGAAGTTTTTCAATGACCGTGCCCGCCGCGAAAGCTTCAGGCAGGGCCATTCCCTCAGCGGCGAGGTCGTGGATGA
>NW_024599457.1:0-54523 GCF_004379255.2 Salvia splendens | reverse complement strand
TCATTTGTTTTTGTCATTGCAAAGAGATACAAATGAGTTTAAGCTATGTCAAGTATGACGGTAGTTATTTGTTTTATTTGACGTTTATGTCTCAAGAGTAAATGGAAATTGGTATGCTATACTATACACATCAATTCTTTTGATTCATAAATTGTTATAATCTTTTCTCAAGGAATCGTGCATTCTTTTTTTCTGACCCTACAAATGTGTGCCTTCATAGGGAAGCTTTAGCAACAATCTTCTACTCCCTCTGGAGGGTTTGTATCTGGCTGGTGATTGTCTAACGTTCTAGTTTGTGAAGAGGATGCACCATTAGAGTATGTATTATCTACATCATCTTAATAATTCTTATTTCACCAAATTAGTCAGTTACAACTATTGCGTGGGTCTTAAACACCCTATATCGCCAATGTATAAATTTGAATTCACCCCTTGCAGTGTACCTCGTTCATCTTATGCTCATCAGAGAACGTCTTTGTTGATTAAAGTGATTGCAAACCTTGATTGCTTTGTTCCTGATGTATACCAGGGTAAATGATTTAGTAATTTTCAGTTTCAATCAGGGTATGCTCCTTGATAGTAATATTTAACAACTAATAACATTTGTTTCAATCCCAGATGAGAAGGATTTGTTTCTCAACATGTTCATTTGGTTCATAGAGAAGGACTATTAGAAACTGTCAGATGACAAAGTGTCCACAGTTAGTATATGCCTGCTTCTAACTCTTCCCTTGGTTAATCAAGTAGTAGTACATATCTATATTCTAATACTCTATTGCGTGTAGGTTCACTGTTAAGTCTTTAGTTCCAGGATTTTTGAATGAAGATGATGTACAACTGCTGAAGTAATTTGAATATATGCCTTCCTTCCATGCTGAAATCGGGTATTGGTTATTTCTTCATGTTCTATCTTCTTATTTTGCAATTTAGATAATGAAACATTCTAGCAGATGGTCACAATGCTGCTTCTTATAGTTGCACTTTTTTTCTCTAATAAACTTGCTTCACTCACCATAGTTATTCATTATGTGCATGAGTGCATTTGGTATTTAATGTAATTTAAGGCTATCTAAGATTGACAATCTTCTTTGGTAGGTTATTTGTAAGTCAGTTTGAGTTCCGAATCGTTCGTGCTGCATCGGAAGATCATTTAGTCCATGTAAAACCTCTCTGGCTAACATATGGATGTCATTCATCTTTTTCCATAAATGTTAGATGCATCTGTTTTTTTTTATTCATAATCATATCTGTTTTCTTCTTGATAAGATTTTAATGAAGTTTCTTTCTTCATGCAGGAGCTTGGGAAGAGGTGGACTGCAGGAGCAACTAGCTTCCTATATTGGACTCCCGGCCCTGATAAAAAAAGAGTAGGTATATTTTTTTTGTAAGAGATCATCTCATGTTGTGATGTAGTACTTATTTTCTCTAGTGATGATAAAAGAAAACGAAAGAAATTCTCTTTTTTCTATGATATAAAACGTTTCCTTCTTTTTGCTTAAGATTTGAAAATCATGTTAATAAAAACCACGTTTAAATAACACTTAATTTGCTCGGGGTCTTGCATGTTATGCAAATGATTCACACTGTTTTGTAGGGAATAAGCTTTAGAAAAAGGAATTTTAATGCCAGAAAAGGCAGGTAGGAAGGTAAGACTGATCTTGTAAAGATGACAGGAAAGATGACAGTATATATTTAACGAAAACAATTTAATCTATCAATCAAAATTGAATGTTGGAAAGTTTCGAAGATGATCTAAATTGACAGAGTATTATGTTTTATTTCTGATAAAGATACATCGGTAGAGGTTTGCTTTCAGCATTTTGGTATGTGAGAAGGTACCAGGTTTGCAGCCGGTAGGAAATCCGAGCTTTTATTGCAGTCATCAAATCTTGGTCTTTGAGGATTCTGGTAACTCTACTTCTCATCTTTTTCTGGTGTCATTCAAACCCGTTTAATATACTCAACTTGTGATGTTTCCTACTCATACATGAGTGCCTAACTGCTGTTTATTCTTATACATGCCTGATATGTTGATTTTATAGAGAATTTAAATGTTTTTTTTGTAATTGATGTTGATTTTATAGATAATTAATTTTTTTGTAATTGACCTGTTATGATTAAGAGTAAATTTCCAAGAGGTTGTCTGCCATGGCTCTCTAATATGTGCATCTCCCTAGTTTTTAATGATTTCATACACATCACCAAATGATAAACAACATATATTAGCTTCATAAAATATCCAAAAATTTCCCTAGTACTACGCTACTTTGTACTGAGGACGAAATGCTTCCATGAACAGAGTTTCACCACTTGCTATTTGTGTATGCATGCAAGATTTTCTCTCTATTGATTGTCACTACTTTCACCACTTTTTTATGGGTTATTAGCGTAGGCTTCATTTCTCTCGAGGGTTGGTCTGCAAACTTGTTGTTGCTTACTAACTTCTGGAGAACTAGGTTTCCCGTGCTTCAGATAAAGTGACAAGAGTGTTCTTTGGTGCCCGATTTCTTGAGCTAAGGAGAGAGAACTATTCCGGTTTTGAAAAATTAATTGAAAAAGCCATAGGGCCGATCGACTGAATGATAGCTTTATGAGTTGCAATCTTGTTGATATTGGTGCATAAAAATGATTTAGGCAATAGGACAAAAAGCCTCATAATCCAAATTATCACATGCCTAACCCCACATAAACCCCTAGTGAGCCAGGTTGAGCCCAAAAGCCTAATTTCTTTGTTGAAAATTTTGAAGTCACTATATTAGCCTACTTATTATATCCATTTGTTGGCCTATATTTTCTACCCTAGTCACTAAAATTAAAATGCTAGCACATTCTTGGGAGGGTATTTATGGTGGCAAGAAAAAAGATGGAAGTCCTGGAACATTCATCAGGTGGTATTCAGTTATATTGAGATACAAAGTGAAAAAAGCTGTGTCTTCAAAGAAAAATAAAATAAAAAGGCAGCCTTTAATGTGTAAAAAAAGCGAAGGCTAGAAAAAAAGGCAGCCTTTCATGTGTAAGAAAAGCCAAGGCTAGAAAAAAAAAGGCAGCCTTTCATGTGTAAAAAAAGCCAAGGCTAGTAAAAAAAAGGCAGCCTTTCATGTGTAAAAAAGCCCAAGGCTAGTAAAAAAATAAAATAAAAGGCAGCCTTTCATGTGTAAAAAAAGCCAAGGCTAGAAAAAAAAATTGAGCAAAAAACAGAAATATGCTCAAAGATGAGATGACTTTGTTTAGATGGTAGAAAATCTCAAGTTTGGGGTGTTGAGCTGTCAGAATTTTGCACGCATTGAGTGAGATGTGAAGGATGTTGTGAAGGATGCTATGATGGATGTGTCGAGTATTAAAATGTGATAAGCTACTTAACCAAATATGATCACACCTTTACCATAAGCCCCATTACATCCAAATGAATAAGACCTTTTGATATATGCATCATATTGACTTGTGAGCGATGAATTTTACTTGAGTTTGGGAGAAAGATCTTATGTGCTTAAAATAAAGAATAGCAGGAAGAAATTCTCTTTATGAATTAGTGACGATGGTTTTGAGACTCCCAAGACATAAAATCGAACTTACATTGAAGCATTGGGATGCCTAGCTCTTAGGGAATTAGTTCGTGTACAATTCCTTGTTTCTAAAGTCTTACCCGAGAGTGAATTTGGGGGTCAACCTAATTTCTCTAAATGTTCGTGTGATTTGACGTGACTTGAAGTAGAGGATTATCTAATGTCTTGTGAATGTGGCCTATTTGTCTAACTTGATTGAGGGCGCGCAAGACTTATGTCTGGTGGTATTTGATGTCTGTGGTAATTGTTTAACTTGTTATTATACAATGGATGGAATGGAGGGTAGCGCACTACTGCTCCAGTTCAGTTTTGACCACCTCACTATTTATTCCAGTGGGTTGAAGGTATAAAGCTGCAACCAATATTTGCTTCAATGTTCAACCATTTATTTTTATAAACCTAACTTTAGTTCGATATTTAGTGTGTCATTTCATACTAAAGCCATCAATGAAAGAACTGCTGCAAAATCTCTCTGATGCTCTACACTTGTTGGTACTTGATAAAATTGGGGTTGGACTTGCTTTGTCTATTCTGAAGAACATGATATATTCACTATGCCTGGATGTGTTGTTTGTTATTCTCTTCTTTGTACATACATTTAGATATAATTTTTTGTTTAGTTGTAGGAAGTGGAATACATACAACAGTTTATTATTTTTATCTCCTTGGAATTCTTCTACATGTTGCACTAAACCTGTAACCCTTTTCTTGGTTGTATGCTGGAAAAACTTTCCGTTTGAGTCGGATTACAGAGCAATCATGCTGCTTTGAGGCTACTGAGATAATTCAGCATATTCTAGTGTTACTCGTAGTCGATTTGAAGGCCTCTCTAAGCATTTAAATTCATTCTTGCAAATGTTATCTCTTGTGCAACTAAGGTGTTTTCCGTGATAGTTCCTAGTGCATAAATAGACTAGAAAGTACTTAGTCGATCAGAAGGTCGAGGGTGGTAGGGGACTGAGTTCTTAACATAAAAAAACGGGTGGAAAGGGTGGAAAATTGAAGGCACAAGTATATTTATTGATTTTTGAGCTAGCTTTGCTTGATCTTCTTCCTCTTGGTTGTTGCACCTATATTTTTCTACTTATTTAATTCATTCTTTGCTACATTTTGCAGATTTAAAATTAACCTATTAAATATAATACTCCATATTTTTGTGAGTTATACAGTGCCTGACGTTTTTTCTACTTTTTTCTAATCCACTGTTTGCTGTCTTACTGCTATATAAATAACACATACATAGTATCCTATTTTTCTGTCTCATATGCCTGTACAAATATGTGCTATATTAGTGTTTCTTTGATATATAACTCCCATTATTGTCAAATCTTGCATCTTAATATCTGTTTTTACAGGCTCATTCCCAAGTACTTACTAGACACATTTCCTTTTTTACTTTGGCATTAGGTTTGTTGTACTTTCATCTAAAAAAGAAATCATGGGCCTTGGAAGCTGGTTGAGCAGTCAATTGGGTCTATAACAAATGTTTATAGCATTTACCGTACAATAAGCATTGCAATATCTGCACTTTGAGAAGATTTTGCCTTTTATACATATGCAGTTTTCAGTTTCTCATTTTGCCCTACTGTTAACATGGGCAATTGTTTTGTATAGGTTCTTGCATTGCTGAAAAAATGTTTGGTATAGATTCAAGAGAGTTAAATGCTCCCTCCGAGGCAAGTTACCCGAAGGGCCAACTGGAACGTAATACAAAGCGCTTGGCAGATGTCGTCTCAGATGCTTCAAATTTTCAGTCATTCATTATGATAAACTTTGTAAGCTTTCCATCTGTACAACTAATTTTAAAATCTTATAGTCCTATAGATTTCATGGTAAGGTTTCACGATTGAAGGTCGAAAAGACTTAAAGCATGATATCTGAGTTTCTTAGAAAATATCTTTGCTTATGTGAACACAGTAATGATGTGCCTGAAGAGATTTTGAGATCAAATTGCTTGTTTTAACAAATGGATGCTAATTTTATGAAATTTAATTTCAAATGAAACGGTAAGAGTTTGAGCACCTGCAATAACTTAGACTTAATGATCACCTCCATGCTTATCTTATCTTGAATGTTTGTACTATGTAGTCTGGGGACAATCTTATTTGTATTTTGCATGTTATTTGCTGGTAAATTTCTTTACTTAAACCTAACCAACTAATTTTTTTTGCTGATATTTTGAGAAATGGAATAAAGAGGGCTTCCTAAACTCTAGTTGCTATATTCACAAGTCACTTAGCACTAGAATGAGTTTGTAAGTTTACCAGCATATTTTTGTCATTTTGATCGTCTAATTGAAAAACTACCACGAACTGTTCAAGTGACTTCATTTCCTCATTTGGTTTTTGTCATTGCAAAGAGATACAAATGATTAGTAAGAAGAGTTTAAGCTATTTGTCAATGTATGATGGTCAGTTATTTTTTTCATCTGACGTTTTTGTCTCAAGAGTAAATGGAAATTGGTATGCTATACTATACACATCAATTCTTTTGATTCATCAATTGTTATAATCTTTTCTCAAGGAAATCGTGCATTTTTTTTCTGACCATACAAATGTGTTCCTTAATAGGGAAGCTTTAGCAACAATCTTTCTACTCCCTCTGGAGAGTTTGTTTCTGGCTGGTGCTCGTCTGACATTCTAGTTTGTGAAGAGGATGCACCATTAATGTATGTATTACCTACATCATCTTAATAATTCTTATTTCACCAAATTAGTCAGTTACAACTATTGCGTGGGTCTTAAACACCCTATATCGCCAATGTATAAATTTGAATTCACCCCTTGCAGTGTACCTCGTTCATCTAATGCTCATCAGAGAACGTCTTTGTTGATTAAAATGATTGCAAACCTTCATTGCTTTGTTCCTGATGTATACCAGAGTAAAATGATTTAGTAATTTTCGGTTTCAATCAGGGTATGCTGCTTGATAGTAATATTTAACAAGTAATAACATTTGTTTCAATCCCAGATGAGAAGGATCTGTTTCTCAACATGTTCATTCGGGTCATAGAGAAGGACTATTAGAAACTGTCAGATGGCAAAGTGTCCACAGTTAGCAATAACTTGTGTATGCCTGCTTCTAATTCTTCCCTTGGTTAATCAAGTAGTAGTACATATCTATATTCTAATACTCTATTGCATGTAGGTTCACTGTTATGTCATGCAGAGTCTTTAGTTCCAGGATTTTTGAATGAAGATGATGTACAACTGCTGAGGTAATTTGAATATATGCCTTCCTTCCATGCTGTAATCGGACATTGATTATTTCTTCATGTCCTATATTTCTTATTTTGCAATTTAGATAATGAAACATTCTAGCAGATGGTTACAGTGCTGCTTGTAGCTGCACTTTATTTTTTCTTTAATAAACTTGCTTGACTCACCATAGTTATTCATTATGTGCATGATTGCATTCTCTACTTTTTTAAGTACTGCCTGCTTGTTTCGGAAAATCTAAGATTGACAATCTTCTTTGCTCGGGGTCATCTTATGTAACTTTTTAAATATGATTTGCAAATGATTCACACTGTTTTTGTAAGAGATCATCTTATGTTAATTTTCTGGTGCTGTAGTACTTACCTTTTCTAGTGATGATAAAAGAAAACAAAAGAAATTCTCTTTTTTCTATGATATAAAACTTTTCCTTCCTTTCACTTAAGATTTGAAAATCATGTTAAAAACCACGTTTAAATAACACTTAATTTGCTTGGGGTCTTATATGATTTGCAAATGATTCAAACTGTTTTGTAGGGAATACGCTTCATAAAAAGGAATTTTAGTGCCAGAAAAGGAAGGTAGGAAGGTAAGACTGATCTTGTAAAGATGACAGGAAAGATGGTAGTATATATTTAAAGAAAACAATTTAATCGATCACTCAAAATTAAATGTTGGAATGTTTCGAAGATGATCTAAATTGACAGAGTATTATGTTTTTTTTTATTCTGATAAAGATACAATGGTAGAGGTTTGTTTTCAGCATTTTGGTATGCGAGAAGGAACCAGTTTCCAGCAGGTGGGAAATCCGAGCTTTTATTGTAGTCGTCAAATCCTGGGTCTTGTGAATGTGCTTATTTGTCTAAGTTGTTTGAGGGCGAGCAAGACTTCTGTTTTGGGGGTATTTGATGTGTGTGGTTAATTTAACTTGTTATTATACAATGAATGGAATGGAGGGTAGCATACTACTACTCCAGTTCAATTTTGACCACCTCACTATTAATTCCAGTGAGTTGAAGGGTATAAAGCTGCAACTAATATTTGTATTTTTATAAACCTAACTTTAGTTCGATATTTAGTGTCATTTCATACTAAAGCCATCAATGAAGAACTACTGCAAAATCTTTCTGATGCTCTACACTTGTCGGTACCTGATAAAATTAGGGTTGGATTTCTTTGTCTAATTTTGAAGAACACGATATCTTCACGATACCAGGATGTGTGATTAGTTATTCTCTTCTTTGTACATACATTTAGATATAATTTTTTGTTTAGTTGTAGGAAGTGGAATACATACAACAGTCTATTATTTTTGTATCCTTGGAATTCTTCTACCTGTTGCACTAAACCTGTAACCCTTTTCTTGGCTGTGTATCCTTGGAATTCTTCTACCTGTTGCACTAAACCTGTAACCCTTTTCTTGGCTGTATGCAGGAAAGAATTTCTGTTTGATTTAGATTACTGAGCTGTGTGCCAATTCTGCTGCGTTTGAGGCTACTGATATAATTTAGCATATTCTCGTGTCACTCTTAGTTGATTTGAAGGCCTCTATAAGCATTTAGATTCATTCTACTTGAAGGCCTCTCTAAGCATTTAGTTTCATTTTTTCAAAATGTTATCTCTTGTGCAACTAAGGTGTTTTCTGTGATAGTTCCTAGTGCATAAATAGAGTAGAATGTACTTGGTCGATCTGAAGGTCGGGGGTGGTAGGTGGAGTTTTTAACTTATAAGAAACGGGGGGAAGGTGTGGAAAACAGAAGGCACAAGTCTATTTATTGATTTTTGACCTTGCTTTGCGTGGTCTTCTGCTTCCTAGTTGTTGCGCCTATATTTTTATATTTATTTTATTCATTATTTGCTGCCTTTTGCAGCTAATTATTGAACTGTTACATATATTAAATTTATGTTTGTTTGACTGACGTTTTTCATCTTTTTCTAATCCACCTTTTGCTACCTTGCAGCATAATTAATTAATACATACATAGCATCCTACTTTTCTTTGTCTATGCCGTGTACAAATATGTGAAATATTAGTGTTTCTTTGATATGTATACCCATCGATTGTGCAATCTTGGCTTCTTAATATATCTGTTAACTAGACACATTTCCTTTTTACTTTGGCATTCAGTTTGCTGTACTTGCATCTAAAAAGAAATCATGGGCCTTGGAAGCTGGTTGAGCACCCAATTAGTGTCACGTAAAGATACTTTCTATGAGGTTAGTGTTGCCACTACTGTGGCAGGGTGACTGAATTTTAATATTTTTGCAATGCCGGAATGGAAACTGCAGCTTGTTGTTACTATGTAGTAAATACTTCAATTACAATGGATGGAATCTAGACTACTTCGATTTCTATATATTTAGTCAAGTTCCTCAACAATTTAATTTGACTTAATATCTCTTATATGCCAGTTAAGCAGTTTAATACGTAGTCTACTATATTTGAGTTTGTTATCTTTATTGTCCGTTTGATGATTATGATTGATACAACAAATTTTGGTTTACAAATTAGTAGCATTGTAAAATACTATTCAACCTAACTAAGTTGAATATTACCCTGTTATAATCAGTTTGTCTATAATGTTTATCCTTTGTGAATGCTTCTGCTTCAGGATCAGTCATTAAACATCAATGTGTGACTCACCGTACATGGGGTATTGCTTTACGTGCTATTTTAGATGCTTTGAGGAAGCCTGCAGATTCAGAAATTTGTTCCTTCCTAGTTTATCAGTTAATGTTATTATTGTGAATTTCAGTCTTACCTTGGATTTATAACATTCTGATGTTTTCCTTTGAGAGTATGGCATTGGAGCAGTTTGTGGACCATCTCATTGAGTGGCCACAGTATAGAGAGGGCACTCAACAGTATTTCAGCGGCTTATACTGAACCTGATGGTGGCCATAGTGCCAATACTGCTCACCGACGCGGTCATATTCAATCTTCAGCTCCACATATAGAGGTATTAAACATGTTATTTTATCTTCCTGTTAAGTAGTTGAACCAGCATATGAGAAACAGATGACTATTTCTTAGAAAACATGACAAAAGTGCTATCTCGATGTCATCTTTCAAATCGTCTTCCCACATGCCTATATGTGGTTTCTGGTTTCACCTTGTCTATGTGGTTGTGGATAATACTTCTACTCCAAGTGATTTGCGTGAACTCATGATCACTGCAATTTTGTCCTTTTGGTTTCAAATTGCACGCCCACAATTTTCTCTGATTGGACCCAACAGCATTTTGTCTCGATTAGCAATTCCCTCTTTGATCCCAGTGCAAAAGAGACCACCAAGTTCTCTGAGTTCACTCCTAATTACATGAAGCCATCACAACACACCTACCCTTCCTAAGGCAAGTAATAGTGTCTTTGTATACTTTGATGTAGTTGACTTGATACTTTTTCTATTTTTACCTTGTTTTGACTGTATTTTTGAGAGCTAATCTACTCAAAACCCACAATGCAGTCACTCAGTGGTGCTTTGCTGTCAATACAATCTGCCTCATCGGATTTACCACGGTCGTCTAGATCAACCTCAGCAACTAAATTATCAGGTTTAACTATGCTACTCTCTCTCGCTGTGTGCTTTATGGATTACATTAACATTGGGACTGGTTTTACAACTATGAGAAGAGAAACTCCCGTAGAGGTGATTGGATGTAGCTGTCTTATAAATTTTAAGTCTCTGTTTACAGGTTATCTTGATCCTTTTGGGTTTCCCTTGCTTTTACTCAGGATTTTCTTCCTTGTTATGAGTTAGCAATTACAAGTTCTATTAATAGCACATTTAACTTTAACCCACTAGTTAACTAAAATCTCACACTTCTGAATTCTTTCTCAATTCCCGGTTACTTTCTCGTTTTCCTTTTCCCCTTTTGTTTCTTTATTATTTGCCTTGTCACTGTGACATATTTATTAATTAAGGAGTAGTGGGGCAATGTAGGTGTTCTGATTCTGGTTCCGACCGTCAAGAACTTAAAAGTTATCGTCTCTGAAAATATTTCCTTATACATGGCTGCTATCTCCCACCTAAAATCTAAAGCTTTATCTATTATGAGTGCACTTTCCAATTAAGATAAGTTGATATATGTCTTTAAATCTTAGAGCTGCTGGTAAAGTTAGCACACCTTAAAATATTTATGTGCTTGTAGTTGTGCTTGGTGTTGTTGTATGAACAGACCCTTAATTCTTTAAAGTAAGTATGAATTTTTCTACTGCAGCTTTTGCAACACTGTGAAGTTGAAAGTGTATCATACCTGGATGAGGTGGCCAGCAACACTGCAACTCAAGATATGGCACACTCTGTTGGACTAGAGGTATTGGTTTCTAAAATCAAAGCATCATGCAGTTATTGTCATAACTG
The DNA here is from genome assembly GCF_004379255.2 of Salvia splendens. Classification (NCBI taxonomy): domain Eukaryota; kingdom Viridiplantae; phylum Streptophyta; class Magnoliopsida; order Lamiales; family Lamiaceae; genus Salvia; species Salvia splendens. The sequence goes on along the minus strand of NW_024599457.1, from coordinate 43,382 downwards.
TAGAGAGATACATGTTCATTGCATTTATAATAGAAAAAGATTTCCCAGACCCTTTAGATCTATTGTTACAATTACATTGAAAAAACAAGTTTTGTACTCTGAAAATAAACTGAATTATTTTCCAACTTTTTCATGTGATTTTTAACTACTTATTAGTAATGCCTTGTACTTGTGCTTGGTGTGGTTGTATAAACAGACCCTTAATTCTATAAAGTAAGTGTGATTTTTTCTGCTGCAGTTTTTGCAACTCTGTGAAGCTGAAAGTGTATCATACCTGGATGAGTTGGCCAGCAATGGCAACTCAGGATATGGCAAAGTTTGTTGGACTCGAGGTATTGGTTTCTAAAATCGAAGCATCATGCAGTTTTTATCATAACTCTCAGAGAGATAAATGTTCATTGCATTTATAATAGTAAAAGATTTCCCAGACCCTTTTAATCTATTGTTACAATTACATTGAAAAACCAACAAGTTTTGTACAACCTTTTCTTGTGATTTTTAACTAATTAGTAATGCCTAGCCGCAATTGGTCTATAACATTGTTTGTAGTATTTACTGTACATTAAGCATTGCAATATCTGCACTTTGAGAAAGATTTTGCGTGCTATACATATAAGCAGTTGTCATTTTATTCATTTTGCCTTACTTGGTGCTATCATGGTCATTTGTTTTGTATAGGTTCCTGCATTCAAGACACTCCAATAACTCCCTCCAATAACTCCCTCCAAGGCAAGTTACCAGAAGGGGCAACTTGAGCTTAATACAAAGCTCTTGACAAATGCCGTCTTATATGCTTCAAATTATCTCATTCATCATGAAGTGTGTATGTATTTTGTGTAGTGCAGGCATTGTGTAATGTTTTTTTGTATGTATGTGTAAAGTGTGTATTTGTGTAGTGCAAGCAGTGTGTATATTTTATGTATTTTGTGTATAGTGTATGTATGTAGTGCAGTGTGTTTTGTTGTGTGCGGATGCTATGTGTATTTTGTGTATAGTGTGTGAATTTTAGGTGTAGTGTATTTTGTGTATAGTGTGTGAATTTTACGTGTAATGTATAATATGTTTAGGAATACTTTTGGCAGTGTATGTATACTTTATGTGAAGTGTGTGCAGTGCATGTATATTGTGTGTATAGTATACATTGAGTATATTTTGTGTTTTTTTTGTAGTGTGTTCAGTTTGTTTTTATGTACGAGTGTATATTTTGTGTATAGTTCAAGTATGATGTACAATATATGTAGTGTGCATCTATGTTTGCAACGCATGTATTTTGTTTATACGTGCGTGTGCAGCGCATGGATTTTGTGTATTGTGTGTGTAGTATGTCTATAATATCTTGCGTGTGTATGGTCCGTATAGAATGTGTGTTTTTTTGGGTAGTAAGCAACATGTGCGTGGTTAATGTTTGTAGTATGTGCGACGTATGTATAAATTGTGTATTGTATAGTGTATAAAAAGTGTATTTTGTCTATATATTGTGCGTGGTATATATACTTTGTGTGCAATTTGAACTTTGTGTTATGATATATAGTATGCATATAGTACGTAATGTGTATCAAGAGTGTGTTATTTTTTGTTTAGTGCGTAGTATGTTCATTTTATGTAGATATAGTGTGTATGTGTTTTATTTATATTGTCTTTGTGTTTTTTTTGTACCGTGGTTAATGTTTGTAGTATGTGCGACGTATGTATAAATTGTGTATTGTATAGTGTATAAAAAGTGTATTTTGTCTATATATTGTGTGTAAAGTGTGTTATTTTCTTTTGTGTGTGTGTGTGTTTATTTTGTGAATTGCGTACTAGTTCGTATTTTGTGTATAATGCGTGTGGTATGTGCAATCCATTTAGCGTGTAGTGTATTTTATTTATATTGTGTTTATGTATTTCATCGTCCATTTAATGTGTAGTGTATTTTATTTATACTATGTTTAATGTTTATAATATGTGGTATGTATGTATAAATATAGTATTTTATATGTACATTTATTGTATAGTGTATATAAATATGTGCAGCATATGTATACTAAGTGGTGTTTCTATAATGTTTGTATTCTCTGTATTTATTTTGTATATAGTGTGTGTAGTGATTGTTTAATATGTATGTGTATAAAGTGTGCGTATTTGAGTGTTGTATATACTTTGTACTTTGTGCTATCATGTATTGTATGTATATGTAGTGTGTTTTGTTGTGTGCAGACACTTTGTGTATTTTGTGTATAGTGTGTGAATTTTACGTGTAGTGTATTTTGTGTATAGTGTGAATTTTACGTGCAATGTATAATATGTTTAGGAATACTTTTTGTAGTGTATGTATACTTTGTGTGAAGTGTGTGCAGTGCATGTATATTGTGTGTATTGTATACATTGAGTATATTTTGTTATTTTTTTTGTAGTGTGTTCAATTTGTTTATTGTGTACGAGTGTATATTTTGTGTATAGTTTAAGTATGATGTACAATATATGTAAGTGTGCATCTATGTTTGCAACGCATGTATTTTGTTTATGCGTGCGTGTGCAGCGCATGAATTTTGTGTATAGTGTGTGTAGTATGTCTATAATGTCTTGCGTGTGTATGGTCTATATTGAATGTGTGTTTTTTTGTGTAGTAAGCAGCATGTGCGTTGTATGTATATTGTGTGTGGTATATATACTTTGTGTGCAATTTGAACTTTGTGTTATGATATATAGTATGCATATAGTACGTAATGTGTATCAAGAGTGTGTGTTATTTTTTGTTTAGTGCGTAGTATGTTCATTTTATGTAGATATAGTGTGTATGTGTTTTATTATATTGTCTTTGTTTTTTTTTACCGTGGTTAATGTTTGTAGTATGTGCGACATATGTATAAATTGTGTATTTATAGTGTATAAAGTGTATTTTGTCTATATATTGTGTGTAAAGTGTGTTATTTTCTTTTGTGTGTGTCTATTTTGTGAATTGCGTACTAGTGTGTATTTTGTGTATAATGCGTGTGGTATGTGCAATCCATTTAGCGTGTAGTGTATTTTATTTATATTGTGTTTATGTATTTCATCGTCCATTTAATGTGTAGTGTATTTTATTTATACTATGTTTAATGTTTATAATATGTGGTATGTATGTATAAATATAGTATTTTATATGTACATTTGTTGTATAGTGTATATAAATATGTGCAGCATATGTATACTAAGTGGTGTTTCTATAATGTTTGTATTCTCTGTATTTATTTAGTGTATATATTTTGTGTATAGTGTGTGTAGTGATTGTTTAATATGTATGTGTATAAAGTGTGCGTATTTGAGTGTTGTATATACTTTGTACTTTGTGCTATCATGTATTGTATGTATATGTAGTGTGTTTTGTTGTGTGCAGACACTATGTGTATTTTGTGTATAGTGTGTGAATTTTACGTGTAGTGTATTTTGTGTATAGTGTGAATTTTACGTGTAATGTATAATATGTTTAGGAATACTTTTTGTAGTGTATGTATACTTTGTGTGAAGTGTGTGCAGTGCATGTATATTGTGTGTATAGTATACATTGAGTATATTTTGTTATTTTTTTTGTAGTGTGTTCAGTTTGTTTATTGTGTACGAGTGAATATTTTGTGTATCGTTTAAGTATGATGTAAGTGTGCATCTATGTTTGCAACGCATTTATTTTGTTTATGCGTGCGTGTGCAGCGCATGAATTTTGTGTATAGTGTGTGTAGTAAGTCTATAATGTCTTGCGTGTGTATGGTCTGTATAGAATGTGTGTTTTTTTTGTAGTAAGCAGCATGTGCGTTGTATGTATATTGTGTGTGGTATATATACTTTGTGTGCAATTTGAACTTTGTGTTATGATATATAGTATGCATATAGTACGTAATGTGTATCAAGAGTGTGTGTTATTTTTTGTTTAGTGCGTAGTATGTTCATTTTATGTAGATATAGTGTGTATGTGTTTTATTATATTGTCTTTGTTTTTTTTTTACCGTGGTTAATGTTTGTAGTATGTGCGACATATGTATAAATTGTGTATTTATAGTGTATAAAGTGTATTTTGTCTATATATTGTGTGTAAAGTGTGTTATTTTCTTTTGTGCGTGTCTATTTTGTGAATTGCGTACTAGTGTGTATTTTGTGTATAATGCGTGTGGTATGTGCAATCCATTTAGCGTGTAGTGTATTTTATTTATATTGTGTTTATGTATTTCATCGTCCATTTAATGTGTAGTGTATTTTATTTATACTATGTTTAATGTTTATAATATGTGGTATGTATGTATAAATATAGTATTTTATATGTACATTTGTTGTATAGTGTATATAAATATGTGCCGCATATGTATACTAAGTGGTGTTTCTATAATGTTTGTATTCTCTGTATTTATTTAGTGTATATATTTTGTGTATAGTGTGTGTAGTGATTGTTTAATATGTATGTGTATAAAGTGTGCGTATTTGAGTGTTGTATATACTTTGTACTTTGTGCTATCATGTATTGTATGTATATGTAGTGTGTTTTGTTGTGTGCAGACACTATGTGTATTTTGTGTATAGTGTGTGAATTTTACGTGTAGTGTATTTTGTGTATAGTGTGAATTTTACTTGTAATGTATAATATGTTTAGGAATACTTTTTGTAGTGTATGTATACTTTGTGTGAAGTGTGTGCAGTGCATGTATATTGTGTGTATAGTATACATTGAGTATATTTTGTTATTTTTTTGTAGTGTGTTCTGTTTGTTTATTGTGTACGAGTGAATATTTTGTGTATCGTTTAAGTATGATGTAAGTGTGCATCTATGTTTGCAACGCATGTATTTTGTTTATGGGTGCGTGTGCAGCGCATGAATTTTGTGTTTAGTGTGTGTAGTATGTCTATAATGTCTTGCGTGTGTATGGTCTGTATAGAATGTGTGTTTTTTTGTGTAGTAAGCAGCATGTGCGTTGTATGTATATTGTGGGTGGTATATATACTTTGTGTGCAATTTGAACTTTATGTTATGATATATAGTATGCATATAGTACGTAATGTGTATCAAGAGTGTGTTATTTTTTGTTTAGTGCGTAGTATGTTCATTTTATGTAGATATAGTGTGTATGTGTTTTATTTATATTGTCTTTGTGTTTTTTTTGTACCGTGGTTAATGTTTGTAGTATGTGCGACGTATGTATAAATTGTGTATTGTATAGTGTATAAAAAGTGTATTTTGTCTATATATTGTGTGTAAAGTGTGTGTGTGTTTATTTTGTGAATTGCGTACTAGTGTGTATTTTGTGTATAATGCGTGTGGTATGTGCAATCCATTTAGCGTGTAGTGTATTTTATTTATATTGTGTTTATGTATTTTATCGTCCATTTAATGTGTAGTGTATTTTATTTATACTATGTTTAATGTTTATAGTATGTGGTACGTATGTATAAATATAGTATTTTATATGTACATTTGTTGTATAGTATATATTAATATGTGTAGCATATGTATACTAAGTGGTGTTTCTATAATGTTTGTATTTTCTGTATTTATTTTGTGTATTGTGATTGTTTAATATGTATGTGTATAAAGTGTGCGTATTTGAGTGTTGTATATACTTTGTACTTTGTGCTATGATGTTATTTTTTTATATTATGTAGTATGGTTATTGGTGTATAGTGTGTGCTTGTGTGTTTTATTTATTGTGTTTGTGATTTATTTATAACGTGTTTAATGTTTGTAGTATGTAACACGTATGTATAAATTGTGTATTTATTTGTGCATTTATTGTGTAGTGTATTTTATGCATGTATTTGTAGTGCGTGAGCTATATGTGCGTAGTGCGTGTGCTATGTGTGCGTGTGTGTTTTATTTATTGTGTTTGTGTATTTTACTTATACCGTGTTTAATATTCGTAGTATGTAACACGTATGTATAAATTGTGTATTTTATTTGTGCATTTGTTGGGTAGTGTATAAATAGTGAATTTTATGTATGTATTTGTAGTATGTGTATTTCGTGTATAATGTGTATAGTATGTGCAATCCATGTAGTGTTTGTGTGTTTTATTTATGTCGTGTTTGTGTGTTTTATTTATATTGTGTTTAATGTTTGTAAAGTATGTGCCACGTATGTATACTAAGTCTAGTGTATTTATCATATTTGTATAGTATGTGCCACTTATTATCTGGGGTGCTGAAACCAATTGCTGAAGATGGACATTTATTCATTAGTACAACAGCCGTAGCTGCAGCTTCCCCCCATAAACTTTTAGGTAATCCAGATTCCAAAAGCATAAATCTTACTCTCTCAAGTATAGTCTTGTTGGCCCTCTCTGCCACACCGTTCTGTTGGGAATTATTAGGCATGGTTCTATGCCTTTTAATCCCCTTCACTTTCTTCCTCACTTTCTTCAGAGTTGGCATCTATAACCCAGACTTGATCAATTCTTTCAGTCCAGAGAGGTTCACATGTCCCAGCCTCTTGTGCCAGATCTTAAGCTCCAGCTTCTCTGTGAGATTCACTTCATTACATATGGCCTTTGACTGCAGATAGTATAGATTGTTCTATCTCTTAGCCTGCATCACGACCTTCCCATCTTTCATCACCTTCATAATTCCATTTCTTTAAGCAAACTCAAATCCCTTGTTTTCTAGAATCCCCAAAGATATCAGGTTCCTTTTGAGTTCTGGAATATATCTCACCTCTATGAGAATTCTGAAAGTTCCATCTTCCATGATGAACTTCACTTTCCCCTTTCCTTTAACCTGACATATATGATCATTTCCCAGAAGCACTGAGCCATCAGATTCCTTAACATCCATGATCCAGTCTCTGTTTGAGGTCATGTGAAAACTACAACCAGAGTCCATCACCCATGAATTTGACATCTTCCTATCTGTGACATTAATAACATGTGCCACTTCAATATGCTCAGTGACATCTGATGTATCTGGAGCATTCTTTTCTTCTGCCAACTTCTTCTTAAGTGCATAGCAATCTTTCTTGAGGTGCCCGGGCTTCTTGCAATGATGGCATGATCTAGTCTCCTTCCCATTAGCTCCATTATTATCCTTCCAAGATTTCTTCTGAGACTTCTTCTTCCCAGACTTCTTGGTACCATGCTTGACATTCAGACTTTCTGCTGCAACATCAACAGGTTTGGAGCTTGATTTCTGAACTTCTTTGAGCTTCAAGGCAGAATACACTTCTTCATATGTTATCTTTGAATCCCTACCCAAGAGAATCGCATCTTTAAACTGCTCATAGCAACTGGGGAGTGAATTCAATAGCATCATAGCCTTGTCTTCATCCTTGATCTTCTCATCTATCATCTCTAGATCATCCACACACTTCCCAAACTCCTCCAATTTCTCAAGAACACTCTTACTCTCCAAAATCTTGAAAGTAAAAAGTTTCTGCTTCAAATAGAGGCGATTCGCCATTGACTTGGTCATATACAATGACTCAAGTTTTTCCCAAACATCAGATGTCGTCTCCTCCTTGGAGACTTCCCTCAACACTCTGTCACTTAAGCTCAAGATCAAGGTGTTGTATGCCTTATCTTGGAGCTCCTGATTCTTCGCCGTTGCCTTCTCATCCGCATTATCGGCCTTGGCATCGCCGCCTCCTCTCAAGATCTCCCAAAGTCCTTGCTGCATCATAACTGCCTTGATCTTCAATTTCCACAGCATGAAATGGTTGCTTCAGGTGAACTTCTCCATCTCAAATTTCGCGGTCGATATCGCAATCAAATTCCCACAGACGGCGTCAATTTGTAATCGCTGATGCCGATTGAAATCAAATGGAAACGAAAAACAACATCAAAAATTCACAGCACATTACGAGATACGTGGTTCGGTGTTACCACCTACGTCCACGGAGAAGATTGATCACTTTATTCACTATCACTCAAGATTCGATTACAGAAGTAGAACGCAATCAATACACACTCAAATCACCACAATCTCTCAATCTCTCTCTATCTCTCGGATGAATATTGAAGAGCATGGTAATTTCACAACTGTGAAAGTGTGACTAATCTAACTGATTAACTAACTAAGAAAACAGAACAATGGAGATGCACATATACTCCCCACAGCTTACGGTTTCAGCTCAAACTGATTTGAGCTGGTTCATCTCCCAAACCTTTTAAGCCCCCTTTCTTTTCCTTATTTGCAAATCAGTCCCTCAACTCAATAAGTTGTTCAATTGCTCCCACAACTTCCAACAGAGCTCTACTCACGTAGATACAAAAGACCTCTAGGAAAGACATGGAACACGCAAATGGTGTGCTTCAAGCACGATTCATTATCATCAAGGGTGTGGGACGTATGTGGTACAATGATGCCCTTGTTGATATCATGTACGCGTACATTATGATCCACAACATGATTAAAGAAGATTAATAAATCGATAGCTCTATTTGGACAGACGAAGAGACGATTAATTTCTCGACTACAAGTGACCCTTCAACTAAAGGTGCTCCTATGGATTTTCGAGCGTGTTTAGCTTCTTGTGATTTTAACCTGTAATAAAAAAGCAACATGACCAACTCCAACAATATCTAGTCAGAAGAAATTTGGGCACGGCCCGCGGAGGCGTAGCGCAATCAGCAATATAGGGGCAGATCTTGCTGCAAGAAATTTGGGCACGCTTCAAGACCACGCAGATGGCGCCCTCATAGCATTTAGCAATCGAGCCAGCCCTCTTTATGATTGTCAGTTTGTCACTGAAATGGAATAAGTTAGGGGTGAAAATTTGAATTAGAAATAAAATAAATAAATTTAGACGATCTCCATAATTCGGTAATGTCAGAAGAGTCGTGTATCGGAATTTTACTCGATAAATTATGCGCCATCTAGAAAAACTGTTGTTGGTGAGCAAGTCCCCTACTGGAAAACTCATGAGGATTCATCGAATTTCCCTACTTTGACCTTCTTAGTAAGAAGCCTTAGACTTGTTTATTATATTTTAATAAATAAACAATTATATTATATTATTTATTCTCATAATTAGGTAAACAAGTGGACGTGGCATTTCTCGTATACATGCACAAGCAGACTGTACGAAGGCATGTCCGCTCAAAGCATCTGTTAGTATACAAACCCCAACATCAGAGTCCTACGCCTCTCTATAAATAGCAAGCCAAGCGCGAGTAGGAGGGGGGCGCACAGAGAGAGAAACACATTCTTGATTTCAGCTCTTTTCAAGGGCTGAAATGGGAGCTCCCATCACTCAACACTCCTGAATTCTGTCACTCAAGCACTTGGTCTTAGTTTAGTTTAGTTTAGTTTAGCAGTGTGGTGGTGTTAGTTTTATCAGCTCTATATTTGGGTTCTGCAATTCTGCTTCAAGAAGAAGCTATGAAACAAATTCTACCTTAGTTCTGTTTACTTTTAGTTTATGCTTGACGTTCAGATTCGGATGTGTTGATGTAGTCTTTTCAGTTTATTAATCTATGTTTTGTGGAAGTTTGATCTACTTTTGATTTCATATTTACGATGCATATCTTAGCTCAAGTATTTTGTTGCGGTTTGAATTGGTTAGATCTGAGTTTTGATTTATGTTCTGTCTAATTGCGAAGAAAATTATGGATGAAGTGTTTTAGGATGTTTAGATCTGATAGTTTCTTATTTACGTGAAGTGTTGATAATTCCGCATGATTATGGATGAAGTGTTGATAATTCCGCATGATGAAGTGTTGATAATTCCGCATGACGAAGAAAATTATGGATGAAGTGTTGATAATTTCGCATGATTATGGGTTAATTTCTTATTTACGTGAGTGCAGTTTAGTTCTTAGGGGTAGATTTAAATTTACAAGTTGTTAAGATAAGATTTGTTGTTCGTGAATGCTCAAATCCGATTATGTTCTGTGTTTTATGTTGATTCCGTGAAGAAGATGAAGTTGTTAGAAAAGTGTTACTTTATAGTACGTTTTGCAGGAATTATCAACACTTCATCCATAATCATGCGGAATTATCAACACTTCATCATGCGGAATTATCAACACTTCACGTAAATAAGAAACTATCAGATCTAAACATCATAAAACACTTCGATCTCATAATTTTCTTCACAATTAGACAGAACATAAATCAAGACTCAGATCTAACCAAATCAAACCGCAACAAAATACTTGAGCTAAGATATGCATCGTAAATATGAAATCAAAAGTAGATCAAACTTCCACAAAACATAGATTAATAAACTGAAATGACTACATCAACACATCTGAATATGAACGTCAAGCATAAACTAAAAGTAAACAGAACTAAGGTAGAAATTGTTTCAGAGCTTCTTCTTGAAGCGGAATTGCAGAACCAAATATAGGGCTGATAAAACTAACACCACCACACTGCTAAACTAAACTAAACTAAACTAAGACCAAGTGCGTGAGTGACAGAATTCAGGAGTGTTGAGTGATGGGAGCTCCCATTTCAGCCCTTGAAAAGAGCTGAAATCAAGAATGTGTTTCTCTCTCTGTGCGCCCCCCCCCCTCCTACTCGCGCTTGGCTTGCTATTTATAGAGAGGCGTAGGACTCTGATGTTGGGGTTTGTATACTAAAAGATGCTTTGAGCGTACATGCCTTCGTACAGTCAGCCTGTGCATGTATACTAGAAATGCCACGTCCACTTGTTTACCTAATTATGAGAATAAATAATATAATATAATTGTTTATTTATTAAAATATAATAAACAAGTCTAAGGCTTCTTACTAAGAAGGTCAAAGTAGGGAAATTCGATGAATCCTCATGAGTTTTCCAGTAGGGGACTTGGCCAGATCTAGTAAGAAGAAAAATGTATTCACAACCTAGATAGGCTTTGGCTACCTATTGGTATGGTTGCGGTGTTTGTGATAATTCTCTCTTACCTAAGAAGATATTAGTAACACCGGTGTGGTAAAGCATTGAAAGGATCTAATATGAAATGTATTCTTTATTGCTATCTACTGAAATAATATATTTCAGAAATTTTAGTATTTTCTAGTCTATGAAATTAATATCAATATTGTTTATTTAATCAGACGCCACTTTGACTTATCAATATGGGAGAGTTTGTACGTAACTCAAACATGATATCTTCGGTGGTAGTAATGGAATAACATGAAGGTATTGGAATATTATTTTATAGAATTCGCGTGCCCAGTGTGGTATGATTAAATCCCTAAGAGGTGTTTGAAAAAGGAATTTATTATTCAGAAATCTGCGCAGTTGGAATTTATTTCCACGAATAATAAATAAAGTTTCAAACTAGAAAAACTCTTTGGATAATTAACTTAATTCAAGTCACGTAGCAGACAAAAGAATTAAATTGATGGATTAAGATAATCTTAAACGCGGGAAATATTATAAAATAAAATGGACCCAGCTTATTTGTAATTTGCTGATTTAGATGGGAGTGCAATATTATTCTTTAGTGTAACAAAATAATATTCCATTGATAATATATTAAATCATGTGTCAATTGATTTAATTATATATTTATCTAATGGGTGAGCCCAACATCTAAATTGCTTCATGGATCCCCACTCTAGCCCAAACCTAGTCCAAGCTTATAAATGGGGATGAGATGTGGAAACCCTAGCACACAAGACATAACACAATTCTCCTACTCTAAACCCTAGCCGCCACTCACGTGGCTTCTCTCTCTCTCCCTCACCTCGATTTTCGAGCCTAACCAAAGGGAGAGCTAGGGTTTTGATTCTTGTCTTATCTTTATCATTCTAATCCATAGAATTGAATCGAGGTAGATTGTTTTGTGTAGTGTTCTTCCTAGATCTCACCAAACTATTATTGATTCTTCGATATCTGCCCACACAGATGAATAATCAAGGACATGGGAATAGAGTGAAAGATTCGTGGTCGATAAATCAAGGATCTCCGGGTGGTGCAGCTAGCAACGTCAATCCTATGATGGATCAAGAGGTAACAATCGAATCTACGTCAAATTGCATGTCTACGCGTTTATTTGATGTATTAATCTATAGATCTAAGTTAATTGCATGAAATTGGAATCGAATGCATAATCACCTAAATAGATCCGTAAGGACCTGTTTGTTTTCCGTGTCTTCTGTTGCGGTAGTCCCAACATCTGATCCCTAGGGTACCGTCCTCTCAAAATGTCATTCCTGCCCTTGGCTTTTGGTAGGGGTTTTCAGCTCCATCTTCTATGCGGGAACTCATGTTGGCTCCGGTTGATCTGACTTGATCCGTTCATGCAGCAGTTTTACTCCTTTTCCTCGATTCGTCTGTCCGCCTAGTTGATCAGTTCATCCTTTGAATATGGCGGACTTTCACACACACCTGACTCATATTCGCATGTTAGATAGTAGAATTAGGTGCAATTTTATCACGGAACACGTGCATGAAACGAGCCTCATCATACAATTTTTACAAATATCTTTGTTTTGTCTACTAATACTTTCATCAGAAGAGCTTTGGGTTTCTTCTTCCACATAATCAGTTTCGTTGTCAGATTCTCTTAGGAGACTATTAATTTGATTCCTAATCAATTTAATATTTTTCTTCTTCTTTTTCCAACATTGATTTTCAGTATGACCTGGCCTATTGCAAAACCAACATTTTATTTCATTATTATTTCCGGGTGTAAAGTCTCATTTAGGTTTTTGCTTCCTATATTTATTCTTATGAGGTCGTCTAATGAAAGGTTTCTTATATTCTACTTCATATTTTCTTCTTTTAAATGTTTTTGTCTTCTTTTTTAATCTAGAAGAAGAAGCTTCTACCTTTTCTATTCCAAATATTTCACAAAAACATCCTAACTCATTCTTGGTTTTCAGCTTGTCTTTTCTATATTTATTTTGAAGTTTTAACTATGAACATAAGGCTAATCCTTCTTTTTTGATAAAGGCAAACAGTTGTCCAAACGTTATATCTGTGAAAGGTATATTTTCTGATCCTATATCATTTTTGAGTTTTTGTATTATTCTTTCTCCAAAAAATTTTGGTAATCCCATTATGAATCAATCTTTCCAAAAAGCTTGGTTACAATCATCTCTTCTAAGGACTTGGGTGAGGAAAACATATTTGTACCATCTATAATCCGATAGAGATGGGCATCTAAGGTTGGTTAAAACAATGGATGAACTTGTATATTCTTCTCTGGGGGTTTCCTATAAAATACATGGCAATAGTTATTACCAAAGCATCACTGACTTCCTTCATTACTCCATTATGATCTTCAATATTTATTTTATGATTTAATATTTCTAACTTGGATACAAGACTAAGTGCATTATCCCACCAATGTTTTAATTGCCCAGTAAAACCATTAACTATTAAGGCACATGCTGTTTCTTCTTCTTGTCCGTTGTGTTTGTATGTTGTTTTTTCCATTACCATTTCTTGGAGAGTGTTTAAAATTTCATATTCTGACTTTCCATCTATATTCCATTCAGTTATGGAAGATCCATCATAACTATATTTATAAAAAAGTCATCTTTCTACATATTGTAGGTCTGCCGGGGAAGGCCTATAATAATAGTTTTTATTATAATTAGTATTTTGTCTTTTGTTCCTGAAAATTTTATTTATTCTATTTGGGTCCTCCTCTTTTTCATTAAAAACTTCTTCTAATCTTTTAAAACTAGCTTCTGACGAAGAGCAACTTGACTGGCTAGGATTTGATTCATCTTCTTCATTAATTTCATCAAGAACATTAATTTCAGAAGTGCTTACTAATTGATAGACCCTTGATCTATCGGACTAGAGTACCAACGATTTGTAGGGAAACGGAGAATAGGAATGATTACGAAGAATAAGATAAACCCTAGTTGAGGTGCTAGGGGGCGATTTCCGCCAGAACCGGGAATGAGAATAAATTTTAACTTTATTTCTCAATGAATGAAAATACGATAATTATTCTATTATATAGAATTCTAAACCCTAACATATGTCTTGCTAATCAAGAAACATAATTAAAATACAAGATTACAAAAGATATGGAGAATAAATAAAGATAACTAACTAAAATAGAAGATATGTTGGACGAGATATGCTTGACGAGATTCACAAGATGACGAGATTCACAAGATCGAGGACCCTATAAACTCTCCCACCGTTGAAAACCACTTTGCCCTCAAGGTGGGTGATGAAATAAAAGCACGAGTGTCTCGTCCAAGGTGAAATTACTCTCAAAATCTCCAGGGTCAAAAATACGAATTCCTTTCATCGCACCAAAGTAGGACACTAATTCTCTTCCGTAATAGCTATCATTGTACCCAATAAGGATCTCCTTCCGACCGAATTGCTTGACAATTGTTGCATCAACGAAGTAACCATCCACAATCGTCTCTGGATAATCATCTAAAACGTTCTCTGATCTATCCTTTGTGCTAGCCACCTCTCTCACCAATGCATCAACTCCTTTAAGAGCTACTAACTTCCTTATAAAACCACGAGAAGCACTCCAATAAGAACATGAGTGACTCCTTCTCAAGGTGGATGTACTCTCAAAATCTCCTGGGTCGAAAACACACACTCCTTTCTTCTCACCAAACTAAAGAAGTTCACGTCCCCATCGTGTCGAAGCAGTAGAGAGAGTCGACGACATCGGCCATGTTACGTAAATATCATAATGCCTCTAGAATGCTCTTGGGTCTCGGCTTGAACAAGACAAGGATACTTCGTGACCCAATCTGGACTTGCGTGCATAGCCGACGGAGTTCACAGCTGACTCGCTGCTTTTGCGCGTGTTTGGAGTAGCGAAAGCGGCTGAAGTTACTCGCAACAGTGACTGCTTGTTCGTGACAGCAATGCTGATCCGTGACAGTAGCGAGTCCACGGCAGAAGCATTAGCAGCACGGCTGGAACAGGTCGTTCGGTCAGGCGGCACTTTCAAACTTATAGAAATGTTTCTGCCCAAATGCAACGTATCATCGCACGACAAAAATGAGTGGGTATCAGCAGCGAAAGCTTCAGTTAAATTATAAGATATATTATGCCCCGCTACACCATTTCTGCCCAAATGCCCCACTTCTTTCCCTTGTATCATCTAAAGTAATGCATAGCAGTTCAACATGTTGTTTTCCTTGAGCAGCTGCTGCATCGTCCTTTCCATAATCATTTTCATGAAACCTCTTGTTACATCCCGCCTCCATAGTCTTGTAAACCATCAAATCCTCAAGATTCGGTGGAATAGAGGATGCGTAAGCATGCTTCCTGCACTCCTCCATATTCTGTCGAGCCATCTTTTCATCAAGAACAATGCTAGAGTCCAATATGCAATATGCACCTACATAAACTGGTTCACTCGTAGCAGTCTTTGAATTCTCAACAATATAGGGGATCCCAAGATTAACCTGATCAAATACACAAGAACCTGCCTCCTCAAAGAATGCCGAAGCAAATACCTCCTCGGCAATAGCTTCCGAATTCTCATAGCAATTTATTGTATCAAAACCAATTCCATTTGAAATAATATTGTTGGTCGATTCCATAGTTGGAGGCTGATCAACCAACTGATCATCATCAACAACATGTGAAACCTCATCCTCTAATTCGGGAGCAAAGTGGGTAGTCTCCATACCTACGTTATATGCTTCCGAAATCGTATCACACGAGACATCATCAACGCTGCAGAGAGTTGGCGCTGCATCAGTTATTGAAGAATCCAACATGACTTCTTTCGGTGCATCAACAATAGGCTCAGATTGATGGACATCGTCCACCATATGTGAATCACCCACAAGTAACTCCGGAGTAAAACGATGATAGACCGCCACCAAGAAATCCTCCCACGAACTATCAATGTCAGTTTTTTTATAATTATGAAACCAATCGGTCACCGGCGGATTGAACAAGTATTTCGTAAGATAAAGGCGATCATCGAGCGGAGTGTAGTGGTGGTTGTAATACTCTTGGATCTTACGGAACCAATCTGAGGCATTCTCTCCGTCGAAACGTGGTGGCTCGAGGCGGAGTCGTGGTACGGCCCAGGGTTTGATACCCAGCGGTGGGTTTGTGACTGGCGGCGGAAGAGACCAGCCCTGCTGCGGTGTCATCATCGACTGCTGGTCCGGCGGCTCCTTCGGTCTCTGATTCGGAGGTGAGCGCTCGGCAAGGCTGCTCGGAGGCTCCTCGGTCAGTGTGTGCTGTCTGAAATTGGCTAGAAATTCGCCATGAGCAGCTACTAGACGGCGTAAGTCCATGAGCGTCTCAGTGATATCGCAGAGAGCATGTTGTTGTGATTCCATAGTTCGTCGAAAATCGTGAGAAAGTGGATTGGTTTTTTTTTTTTTGAGAGATTTTGGGGAAGATTTTGGCGAGAGATTTGAGGGAATTTGAGAGTAGGAATGGGATGGAGGAAGAGTAAACAATGGAAGCACCAATTGATAGACCCTTGATCTATCGGACTAGAGCACCAACGATTTGTAGGGAAACGAAGAACATGAATGATTACGAAGAACAAGATAAACCCTAGTTGAGGTGCTAGGGGGCGATTTCCGCTAGAACCGGGAATGAGAATAAGTTTTAACTTTATTTTTCAATGAATGAAAATACGATAGAATTCTATTATATAGAATTCTAAACCCTAACATATGTCTTGCTAATCAAGAAACATAATTAAAATAAAAGATTACAAAAGATATGGAGAATAAATAAAGATAACTAACTAAAATAGAAGATATACTAAATAAATAAAATCAAGAAGATATGTTGGACGAGATATGCTTGACGAGATTCACAAGATCGAGGACCCTATCACTAATTCAGATAATTTATTAGATATTTTCGATAGAATTTTATCAGTATTATTGTTGAATTTAATTTCTTTTTTCTTTTCTTTTCAGGATATCGTTATTTAAAAAAAAGGATTACAAGTGTCATTTAAAAGGCTTTGCTTTACATGTGCACTATCGGGATATTTATTATTAGCTAACATATCAAGTTGATTAGCTATGGTGCTTAAGATTTGGTTTGAATAGTTATTTTGTTGTATGAATTTTTTATGTCTTCATTTTCAATTCGATCTTTTGAATTTCTATTTTTCTTAAAAGGGTCGGCTGTTATTTCCCCTTTATAGGATTGTATGGTCATAGTTTGTAATGGTGGGTGAACAACAGTTATCGTAGTATTATTATGTAAACTCCATTTCTTATTTAGACTAGTATTGACATCAGCGGTTCATTTTTTGAAGCAATCATACTATCCCTCAGTAGAGAAGAAGATAGCAATAAAATCGTAGAACAAAAAGTTAGATTTTAATTCACTTCATATTAAGGGTTCAATTAGAAAGGTCTAATTTGTCATTAAAATAGCTAATTTTTCCAAAAATAGAAATTTGTCATTATGATTGTGACATACCAAAAAGAAAAGTGTATCATCTTAGTTGGAACGGAGTAATAAAATGTGCGTGAAATGTGTTTGTGAATGTGGGGTCCATGACCAAAACGAGTGAAAAGTAAGAGTACCAATCAATTGAGTATAGACGAAAAAAAGGAAACTGGAGTCAATAATGGGGGCGGAGGGAGTATATAAAAATGGAATTTCCATTATGAAATTTTAATAAACTAGGAAAATGAAAATATTTTTTTTATTTGTGTTGAGTAATTAGAGTAATGAAAAGATTTTTATTTATTTATGCAATAATAAGAAAATGAAAACTTGATTTATATAAATAAATTTAAAACAAGTCGTTTCACTATAGTAAGTAAATATATGACATAGTCACATGATACTATTATAAAACAATCCAATAGTATATGCTTCACCAGTTTAATATTATTAGCAATCTATACGTATATAAAAGGGGAGTTTTGGAAAAAAAAAATTCAAGAATGCCATTGTAAGCTGAATAAGATAGTTATTGAGCATGTTTCCTCACAAGTTGAAATAATTATTAAGTTATACTTAGATCAGGTGAATAAATGGTTCACCTACCACATCTTCTGATGAGAGCATGCTAAGGTGAATGCAGCTTGATTTTTCGTCTCAACGAGAAGGTGATGAACCAATAGGTCAAAACACGCTATGCAGTTATTTTAGGACTCCCTAAATCCTAGAATGAGTACTTTGATGGAGACCAAGAGTAAGCTTATGCTCCACTTACTTTGTGAGGTATGACTACTTCCTTTCATTATTTAATACAAATTATGATCTCAAATGTTGAAATGACTACTGCCTTTGTAAAATAACCATGCAGTGCGGACAAAGCTAGGGTGTTGAGAATTTGTTGCAAAGCTGCAGTTTCTGTAGCATATATCTTGAATGATTGTTCATCATGTCACGTTATATCATGTATTTGTGCGAAGTAAAACTTTCCGTTCTCTGTGGTCTTGAACAACAAAAAGAATTACTATCAAATACTACTTTATATTCAATGGCCAACAACTTTTCTACTCTTTAAAAGTATCTATTTAGCTGATTTGATCTTCTTGTTTTCATTTGTTTCTAGTGGAGATAAATACTCTATTATATGTTCTATCAAATTAATTTTCTCCCTGCCGAAACAACAACAACGTTACTTGTCATAGGGAGTCTTATGCTTCTAGACTTTTTCCAATTCTAAATTATAATGACTTCTATTTGAGCTTCTAGTATGATTATATCCCTATTAGCTCTTACTTGTCCTTATTTTTAACATGCTAGCCATACCATTTTATTCATCTTTGCGTGAAACAAATTGTTGGCATCTCTAAATTGCTAGGGTATTAGTATGCTTTGTAGTTTGTAACAACCCACGCTTTGAAAAGATTTATGAGATTAAAATAAAAGCACGTTGCAGATATTTAGACCTAGAAACCTAAAGAATCATACATTGAGTTAAGAAAATCTAGAAGAGACATACGATAATTGTTGTGTGTTATATACAAATCATTTTCAACGACTCTCAAAATAATAAAAGTTTGTAATATCCGATGAATGCATCAGCAGTCTCATAAATCTAATATTACAAAAGAATCAAATCCTAATATATTATAATTTGAGGAGAGAGATGTGCAAGACTCAGATAACCCCGTTCAATGGTTGCACTTTACTCCAAGGAATAGCCAAGGTTCTTTGAATGAGTGTTCCTACATGAGGAGAAAGAGTTAGAAGGAGGAGATGATATGCATTTTGATGATTCCGCGAATTTTTGATAATGATAAATGCTCGTAAAAATAAATTACGACACAGAGAATTTTACGTGGTTCGATTTACTGAGGTAAATCTACGTCCACGGGGAGAAATGGGGGCAGGTTTGTATTGCTTGATCTGCCAATTACAGCTTACAACACAGACTTGCTATATGATTATTTCTCTAGAGAGATTCTAACCCCTTTCTATCAGATCTAAGTTCTATTTATACATTGAACTAAGATCGTGGCTTACATCATCACTCTAGGTCGTGGAGGTCGTGTAGGTCATGGCCTAAGATCGTGGCCTGAGTTGACGCCACGTGGTAGTGGGTGTGTTGGAAGTTGTGGAAATCCTGCATGGGTCCACTAACTCCTTGTTCGGTCGAATACTGAGACCGAACTGCTTTGGTTGCCGATCTGAGAGTAGAGCTTGATGCCGACCTGAGAGCAGAGCTTGATTGGTTGGCTTTTACCGAGCTGTAGGCTGAGGCCGAACTCTTTGGTAATGCCGAACTCCTCCGAACTCTTTGGTAATGCCGAACTCATACTCTTCCTTGGGCTTGTTTAGTTCGTACCCCATCACTACCCCCCCCCGAAAGACGAAGTGAATCACTTCGGCGAAGCGAGTCACTTCGGCATTCTGGATAAAGGTACGGGGGAGGCTGACGTCAGGGGACGTGCCTTGCATGTGACTGCATTAAATGCGACAGTAAAATCCGGCCGTTGAATCCTGAAAAGGTGGGATTCGAAACGGTGCGACGATTTTGAAATCTTCGCCGAATCTGATAAATATGCTCTTTCTTCCTCATTTGAACACCTTTGCTGTTGCGTCTTCTATACTCTCTCTTTCTCGAGAAATTTTCTTCCGCTTTCAAGAGCTTCTTCAGACTTTCTTCACTTTCAAAAAGTAAGAAAAATGTCTTCTTCTTCTTCTTCGGTGTCGGGTAGCGGTAGGAAAGGGGATAAGGGGTCTTCTAGCCGGAAAGAATCCGGGGAGAAGACCGTAGAGTATTTTCACAGTATCTTGAGTAAGGATACTGTGATATCCCTTCACGAGAAATATTTTTTACCTGGGGGGAAGGAGGTGGTTCCCGACGATGATCATAGGGCTAACGACCCGCCGGAGGGTTATGCCACCGTTTACGAAGCCTGCTTAGAATGCGGGCTTCGTTTTCCTCTTCCCCCACCTTTTGTAGAGCTTCTTGATTTTTTTCAACTCCCTTTAGGTCAGGTGACTCCGAACTCTTGGAGGCACTTATCGGCTTTTGCTGCCGAACTGCGTAGGCTAGATAAGGATCTGTCTCTGAGGGCAATCCTTAATTTTTTCCAGTTTAAAAGGAAGGGATCTTGGTTTTACTTGATCCCCTTACAGCCTTTTAGGGCCTTCTGCAAAACCAAGTGGCCGAAATGGCAAAACCGTTTCTTTTTTTATAATAGGACTTCGGCTCCGGGCTTTCCTTGGAGAAGGCCGAAGTCCGTGATTCCCCATCCTCGGTTAGAACCGTTGGCCGAGCTCGAGGGCGAGCTCAATAAGATTCCTATGATTAGGAAACAGTATTCGGAAACTGAGCTCGTCAAGGGCGACCTCGTGTTCAATATCTCGTCTTCGGACGAAGAGGCCGAGGGTGAGGATTTCTCTTTATCTTTATGCTCTACTGCTTTAACGAAGAAAACTAACCTTGTTTTCTTGCTTTTTGGCAGTGTTCATGCTGAATAAGGCTATCCGAAAGTCCTCCGAGCTTGAGGAGCCGGAGAAAGAGAAGGCTACCAGCTCGGCGCCTGATGCCGAGAAGAATCCGAAGAGGCAAAAGACCTCTTCGGGTCCAAAGAAGCCGGAGTCGACTTCGGCAAGTAGGAAGGGGAAGACCCAGAAGCCCCCGAGAGCGCCAGAGAAAGACGTGGTCTTGGCGCCTCCTTCGGAGCATATCTGTGAGCCATTTTTATGGCCCACGGACTTCGCCGAGGTGAATTGTCTTCTTGATTCTTTGGCTTGGCTTCTGTCCTGTATTTTTGGTGCCCTCTGTTGACTTTTTTTCTTATCCATTTTCAGAGGAACGATATGCTCTCCAAGCTCGTCGCCGTCGAACTCTCCAAAGCGTCCAATGACTATGCTGAGATGCAGAGGAAATTGGCGGCTGCTTGTCACCGGGCCGAGCAGGCCGAGGCAAACTTTGAGAAAGCCAGGGCTGCTAGGATTTCGGCCCAGGATGAAGCTCAGTTTGCCAAAAACCAGCTCGCCATCCAGCGAGAGCAGACGAAACGGAGTGATGCTGCCGCCGTGGTTGCCCAGGGGGAGGCTCTCCGTGTTTACACGGAGAAACTCTTTTTGAGTAGCCAGTTCTCGGCTTTTGTCGGTAGTCTGGTAAGGCTAATTGCCGATAAGGGCGAGCAGGGGGCCGACGTCGTACTGCCTCTGTACAGCCGAGAGATAGCAGCTCGGCTTCAGAATCTGCCGCTCCTTGAGGAGCTCGCTTCATCTTCGGTCCTGCTTTCTGCAGACAGAGTCCGGAGTTGTCGAGCTGATCGGGACGAGAACCTGGAGGCTATCTTTGCCTCCGTGGGACCCGTTTCACCCGCTTCGACTTACAACGGAGAGGGTGAGGCCGAGCCGCTGGAGCGGGAGGCCGAAGTCGAGCGAGCCGGGCATCCGGAGAAGGAAGCCGATCAGGAGACGCAGCAGATCGGCTACGGTGGCGCCGAGCAGGCTGGGGAGAGCAAGGAGGCAGAGGCTGAAGCTGAAGCAGAGAAGGAAGCTGAACCTCACCGAGAAGGAGGAGACGAAGCTAGCGAAGTATGATTTCGTCTCCCTTCTCTTAGTTTAGTTTCTTCCTTTATGTAAAATGGCCTTGAAGCCCTCCTTGTATAGAAAAATTTTTTTTCTTATGAATGAAAAAATTCTTCTTTCTGCTCTTGTGTCTTCGTATAGCCTTTCGTACTCTCTTACTCCTGTTGTGGTTTACTACCTGCTCGGTAAGCTGAAATGCCGAACTGACGTAGCTGCTTTGTATTCTTAACTCTCAAGGAGCTGGAGGTACTTCACTGGAAGCGGCTGTACTCTTCGGCTTTAGACGAAGCTGAGAAAAGAGCTATAGCCGATCAGACGAAGAATGACGAGCTTCTGGCTCGTTTGGTGAAGCTGGATGCCGATAATAAGGACTTAGAGTCCGATAAGAATGATCTGGAGGCCGAGCTGAATACGACCATTGCTGAGAGGACTGCGTACGAGGATTACATCCGTGTGCGCGGGGGAATGACCATATCAGATGTTCAGAGTCGAGTTGACGAACTGTGGGAGGAATATAATGTACTCCGGAGGAACAATGCGCTGGAGAGCTCGGCTTGCCAACAAGTCGTGACATCATTGCGGCGCTGGGCTTCTCGGTACAACATTGTTCTTTCTCGGCGCCCCTCCATAGAAAGATTCCTTCGGCATATCGTGCCAACAGATGCTCGCACTCCAGATCAAACCTTTGATTCACTTGCTCAAAACCGTACTCCAAGTCAGCAACGAACTCTGGAACAGCCGGAAACGTCAAGACGAGAACAGGCTGAAGTTCGTAGAGGAGCTGTGATTATGAGTGAGCAAGATCAACAAATGCTTCGTGAAGAGACTCTTCGCCGCCGAGGTGCTAGGGCTTCCCGGGCTCAGAGAAGAGGTGGCAGGTCGATTAGAGCATCTCGTCGACCTGCTTATTCTGCAGCTGCCTGGAACGCCCGAACTCAGCTTCACGAGGATTTTGTGAATAGATGGCTCAACTTTAGCAACCCTGGACAGTAGAATAGTCCTTTGTAATAGCGTAACGCCATCTTGTAGGGTAGCGGAGTTGTGTGCCGAACAAGATTTGAAAATGAAATTTTGTTTTTGTTTTCGCTTCTAACACTGTGTATTTACAGCTTAGCGAAAAAATTTCATCGTACTTGTCCTCGGTCTTATGAAGTAAACTTCTTTGACCGGACTTGTCTTTGGTCTGATGAAATAAACATCTTTGACCGGACTTGTCTTTGGTCTGATGAAATAAACATCTTTGACCGGACTCGTCTTTGGTCTGATGAAATAAACATCTTTGACCGGACTCGTCTTTGGTCTGATGAAATAAACATCTTTGACCGGACTTGTCTTTGTGTTCTAATTTGGCGATTTTCGTCGCCGGGATCGAACTTTCCCTTGTCCTAATTCGGCGAGTTTTATCGCGTGGATCGGACTTTCCCAGTTAACCGAAGTGGTCTTATGCAGTAAACCTCTTTGACTAGACATGGTCGTCCTCGGTCTTATGAGGTAAATTGCTTTGACCGAACTTGGTCGTCCTAATTCGGCGAGTTTTATCGCGTGGATCGGACTTTCCCAGTTAACCGAAGTGGTCTTATGCAGTAAACCTCTTTGACTAGACATGGTCGTCCTCGGTCTTATGAGGTAAACTGCTTTGACCGAACTTGGTCGTCCTAATTCGGTGAGTTTTATCGCGAGAATCGGACTTTTGTTGCAGTTCGTTTCAGACGAAGTGCTTGATTCTTAAGCAGAATTGTGGTCTTGTATCCTCTTTAGAAGCTTTGACACACAATCGTGGGCTTGTTGCAGCTCGTTTCAGACGAACTGCTTGTTTAAGCTGAATTGTGGTCTTGTATCCTCTTTAGAAGCTTTGACACACAATCGTTGGCTTGTATGTTCTAAAAAGGGGATCAGCCTTTGAAGAACGAGATACCTCAGTTTTATTTGTAAGAGACGACACTCACATAGACACAACGCACGTAGAGACAAGAACAAGTAAAAAACAAAGAAAACACATAAGACCGACCGACCGGACTGTCTCTTACAAATGGAACTTTTTGAGGTTGGAAACGTACCATGTTCGGGGTACTTGTGCTCCCGACGCGTGAGTCAATTTGTAAGACCCTTTGCCGAGGACTTCTGACACCCGATATGGACCTTTCTATGTGGGTTCGAGTTCGCCCAGCTTTTCTGCTCGGCTTACTTCGTTGTTTCTCAAGACGAGATCTCCCACTTGAAATTGCAGCTTCTTCACCCTTTGGTTGTAATACCGGGCTACTTGCTCCTTGTACTTGGCTGCTTTTAGGCAGGCCAATTCTCTTCTTTCTTCGGCAAGATCTAGTTCGGCTCTCAGTCCGTCACCATTCATTTCTGAGGAGAAATTGAGTTCGGGGACTGGATATGCCGATCTCAACCGAATCACGGCTTCAGTGCCGTACACCATCGAGTTCGGCTCCGGTGTGACTTCGGTCATTTCGCCGGCCTCTGATTCCGGCTGCTGTGATTGCTATGCTCGATGGTGCCGAACTGATTGCTCGGCACTCGCAATCTGCGAACACACTTGCTCTTTTTCGATCACCTCGGATGACCGCTATCTCTCCTTTAGTGGAGAAGGTGTTCGGCGAGGATGCCTCTGATCGCTATGACCGGGCTTCTTTTTGTCTTCTCTAGATGAGCTGTCTAAAGACCGTTTTCGACGGTCTGCCTCATCGGCACGAGAAAACTTGTCCGCAATGTCCCACATCTCTTGAGCTGTTTGCGGACCGCACTCCACGAGCTTTCTGTAGAGAGCTCCGGGCAGGATTCCATTTTGGAATGCCGAAATGACAAGTAGATCATTGAGATTATCTACTTGTAGGCATTCCTTGTGGAATCTCGTCATAAAATCGCTGATCTTTTCGTCGCGACCTTGACGTATAGAAAGCAGCTGAGCCGAAGTGCTTCTGGCTTCCGCTTTCTGAAAGAACCTCCTGTGGAAAGCATCCATTAGATCTCGGTAGGATCTAATGCTGCCTTGGGGGAGGCTATCGAACCACCTTCTTGCGTTCCCGATAAGCAGTTCGGGAAACAGCTTGCACATGTGGACCTCGTTGAGACCCTGGTTCGCCATGTTATATTGATAGCGTCCCAAGAAATCATGAGGATCCACGAGTCCGTCATAGGTTATCGACGGAGTTCGGTAGTTCTGTGGTAGGGAAGTTCGGGTAATATCGTCCGAGAACGGAGTCCTCAATGCTCCGTACATGGCGAACCCGACATTTCTTCGGTATGGAGGAGATGGAGTTCTCCTGTGATTCCGGTACCGAGGATTCTTTCTTCTGGAAGACATGATACTACTGCGGTAGTGACTGTCTCGTATGGAGGGAGAGGGAGAATCCGCCGTTTTCGCCTCCGGCTGCTTTTGGCTTCTCTGCAGGAAGGTTAAGAATTCCTCCTGCTTTTCAGCCAAAAACAGCTTGACAGCCTCGTTCAAATCGGGCTGCTGGGAAGACTCGGTGTGACGGCTTTTGGAGCGGCTTGTTCCTTCGCCATGAGAACTGGTGGTGGATTTATCCCTAGGCTGTTTTCCAGACCTATGGGATGGATTGGCTTCCTCCTGGTTCTCACGGGCAGGAATACGGGTACTCTGCGATCTGGTATGCATTTTTTGGGTTGAAAAAACGGTCAAAAATTCGCTTTATCACAAAAATTCGCTTTATCACAAATTCGATTCCCACAGACGGCGCCAGTGATGATTCCGCGAATTTTTGATAATGATAAATGCTCGTAAAAATAAATTACGACACAGAGAATTTTACGTGGTTCGATTTACTGAGGTAAATCTACGTCCACGGGGAGAAATGGGGGCAGGTTTGTATTGCTTGATCTGCCAATTACAGCTTACAACACAGACTTGCTATATGATTATTTCTCTAGAGAGATTCTAACCCCTTTCTATCAGATCTAAGTTCTATTTATACATTGAACTAAGATCGTGGCTTACATCATCACTCTAGGTCGTGGAGGTCGTGTAGGTCATGGCCTAAGATCGTGGCCTGAGTTGACGCCACGTGGTAGTGGGTGTGTTGGAAGTTGTGGAAATCCTGCATGGGTCCACTAACTCCTTGTTCGGTCGAATACTGAGACCGAACTGCTTTGGTTGCCGATCTGAGAGTAGAGCTTGATGCCGACCTGAGAGCAGAGCTTGATTGGTTGGCTTTTACCGAGCTGTAGGCTGAGGCCGAACTCTTTGGTAATGCCGAACTCCTCCGAACTCTTTGGTAATGCCGAACTCATACTCTTCCTTGGGCTTGTTTAGTTCGTACCCCATCACATTTATTATCCATATCAAGAGAAATCATTTGCAGATTTCCAAATCTATTATCAAATCCATAGGTATTTGATACAAAGATCGAACACCCAAACTTCTCTTCACACACACCCACACACCAACATATCGAACAGGAGAATAGGAGTAAGAGATAGAAATATTGCAGACGATTATAGTGTCAAATCCTACAATCCAACATCAAAAAGGTAAACCCCAAGCCGTTCTTTCTTTCATATATGTACAAGCATGCACATATAAATCAGCAACTAGAATCAGCCTAACTGAAATTCACAAACAGAAGTTCAACATGATTTCACCATCAAGAGTCTTTTAGTAACCGAGGACACTTGTTTAAATTCATCGAACTCATAATATAGATAAACCAACTTCTACAACTATAGTAAGCACAAGTTAAGAACTTATCTCAAGAATGCAAATCTGCCGGATTTCCAGCGACTGAGTTTCGGCACGCCATTGCCGACTGTGGCGGCCCCACACCCCGATTCGTCACTGATTTCACCGCCTCTACAAGTCTACAAGTTAAGAACATCAGACTTTTAAATCAAAGGTCAAATCTTTAGGAAAATAAAATAAAATTGAAATAGAATGAAGTTAATCTCACTTTGCTTGTCAAAACTGGTGGAGAGAGGGCAGCAGCGGGGGTTTTCCAACGCGTGCAGCAACGGCATGGGGAGGAGGCCGAAGCGGCCGCCTGTGCATGCGCAGTAGTGGCAGCGGCAGATCCGAGAGAGGGAGATCTGAAGAGAGGGTGGCGCGAAACCGTGAGCGAGAGAGATGAGGGAGAAAGAGAGAGAAATAGAGGGGAAAAGGAGAGGGGGGGAGGCGCCCGCCGTCTGTGGCGAGCAGGGCCGGTGCAGGAGCTGGCGGCGGCAGCTAGTGGGAGAGGAAGAGGAGCTGCTCCTTTCTCATTTAGATTTAGGCTACGAATGGTTGAGGAGATAACTTTGGTATCTCCCAGCAATGAAAGGGCCCTCCCATAGAGCCCTTCCATTCTACTTCATTTCCATATCATCACTATTTTATTTTAATTTTTTAGCACTTCCACGCTTAATTTGTTATCAAATTAAATAAATTTAAATGCAAAAAATATTATCACGCCAATCTTCGTTGTATTGCAATATTTGTGAGAGTTTTTGGAATCCATTTTGTAGAGAGAGGAAGTGTTGAATGAGAAAATGGATGATGGGAAGTGTAGGGGTGATTGAAAATGATGGGAAGTGGATGTATATATAGAGAAATTAAATTAAAAAATTTGAAAAAAATAAATAAATTGAGAGGGCCGATGATCGGCCCTTGCTTCACAATAGAGGGGCGATCAAACGGCCCTCATCATCGGCATAGGCCGATACATCGGCTCGTTGGGGGAGGGGGGCAATCGACGGCCCGTTCACCTCAACGGTGGGGCGATGAGGGTCGATGGGAAGGCCCCTCCGTCGACCCTCCACTGTGAATGCTCTTAGACCTTTTTTTGTTGGCCACATAATAATTAAATAAAAGGAGAGTCCATTTTTAGATTTTAATTTGTTGGGCTGATTAGTGAAAGGTAAAATCGGGCCTATTTTAAAAATACCATGGTTGGGTTAGGTAGGTTTAATAAAGAATCATTAAGTCCTGCTTTTAAATTAAAGCTTAGTCAGTATTTAGATGCTAACTAATTAGTTTGGCTAGTTTAATTTATGTTAGTGAACCAAAATATTGTAATCTCGTGTGAATTAAGTCTTCGAATTTAATTATTCGCATAAATCAAAACTCCGATTTAATTAACGCACGATGCTAGAAAAGAAAAAGAATGGCATAAAATAGAATGCATATCATCATACGATTCTATTTCCTTGAAGCTTAATTTAACTTGTTTTTTGTCCGAAAAGGGAGAACCGAGAGGAAAGTAACATTGTGAAGCAGAGAATTATTTTAAAAAATATTGGAATGCATACGAGGTGAACTTTTCTCTCCTACATACTAATGTGGATAAAAATGCAAATTATTTTTTTGATATTTTATGAAAACTCGAACTTATGTTCGTTTATTTTAAACGATGTTCTCTTGCCAAAATGTTTTGTGTAGGATGCCTATGTTTGGCTAAGGCCAAGTGAATTATGAATGATGATATATGTGAATCGAATTTGGGTCTCAGTGAAGGTGGTGTCCATACTTGGACTAGTGTACACAGGAAACCTCTTACCGTGAACGGCAGAAAAGGTGACCATGGAAGGTGTCCACCTTCCCGGCATGAGAAACCTCTGACAAGATGGACAGAGAAGGTGACCGTATGAGAACACCATCTCTGCGGCACAAGATGATCAAATATGGTTAATTACAGGAAGAACTTAGACTGCCCAGTCAAACAATGATTTTTATTAAGCTCAGGTCTTTTTAATAAAACCCCTGAGTGGTATTGTGATGATGGCTTGACAATATTTTCAAATGTATATTTGTATTTTCGGCAATGTATTCACTAAGTACTCTTGTATTCAGTCATGCATATATTTCTAAATGTGCAGGTTGGAATGTAATCAAATGGAAACTCTAAATATTGTACAAACTCCAAACTATGACCTGGACCATTAAAAAATATCAACAGATTATAAAATAATAGCAACATAAAATATCAACACAGTGTCAACGGTTGACATCATGTTGACATTGTGTTGATATTGTGTTGATATCAAAATCTTGAAATTTTACACATTGTTGACATTGTGTTGATGTTGTGTTGACACTATGCTGAAAAGTTTGGAGTTTGTATAATATATGAGTTACATTATATCACTACCCTGTGCAGGTTGAGCAACAAAGTGGTGAAAGAAGTGCTATTGAGAGAATATTTAATTCAAACTAAGACTCTAGGAGGTTCATGTCTTCATACATGAAACTGTGTTCATTCGCTTACGCTGTGCATCTTAAAAGACCCAAGTCTATTTTGTTCAAACTCTGGTATATTGAAATTTTTACAAACTACTCGAGTTTTCATGATCGAGTATCTCTTCTTCTATGTATCAACACTTGATTAGTCATATCTCACAACCAAGGTTTAATCTTATTTACCCCTATTTCTTTCCCCCACTTCTTATACCCCACCCCTAGTCACGGTTCCCCGACTATGCTATCCTTAGCAAGTGTTGTCGTGACATAGTTAGAATCAAGCAAACGCAAAGGAAATCTATGCAAAGACATTTGAGAAACGTTTGCCTTTAGTTTAGCCATCTACATTCTCTATGTGGGAAGGTATGTAAATCATAATTACTCCATCCGTCCCATAAAGATTGTCTCATTTTGACCGAGCACGAGTTTTAAAAAATGTAATGAAAAGTGAGTTGAAAAAGTTAGTAGAATGTGAGTCATACTTTTATATATTAGTTTTATAATAAAATGTGAGTATGAATGAGTTAGTGGAATATTGGGTCCACTATAAAAAATGGTAAAATGTGAAATGAGACAAATTTTATAGGACGGATGGAAATGGAAAAATGGGACAATCTTTATGGGACGGAAGGAGTATTACTTATCATGGTTTTTAGGATAATGTGTTGTCCACTTGAAAGTAGAGAGGCAACGACAACAACATAACTTAACTAAGTATTGTTCATAAATAAAAAAAATTAACAAATTATAACAAAACACTGAAACACGATGAAAAAAATGATAGAGTAATATTGAGAGAGGAACACCGATAGACAGAGAAAATTAGTTTAACGAAAATACTCTACCAATTGTAGATACTAATTTTTATAGAGCTTCAAAATTTATTTTATAAGCCAAACGTATACAATGTAACATACATTGGTTATTGCGCATAAAGAAGTAATAGTCGTCACTTAGTTTTGGACCAATTGTCAATTATATTAAAAATTTGATTTATTTTTAGATTTTAACAATGCATAACGGATAGAATTAAATAATCCCTACGTCCTATAATAAGAGTCACATTACACTTTTAGCATAAATAGTAAGTAGGTCTCACATTCCACTAACTCACTTCATTAATATTATATTATAAAACTAATATTAAAAAATGGACCTTATATTCCACTAATTTTTCTAACTCACTGTTCTTTACATTTATCCGTGCCCACACTAAATATAACTTGTTACTGTGGGACAGAGAAAATAATAAATTATTCATATACTATACAATAATTTATTATATTGAATCAGGAATCTGTCATCATATTTTATGCATAATTTTCCTTTCATGTACCATGCTCAAGTTTATTTTACGCCAATTCATATATTCTGGCCTAGCCCACTAACTAAAAAGTACAGTAAATTTTGAAAATTCTTTTACACACTTGTCTTACATAAGTCTTTCACAAGTCTTTTGATGATTTGAAATTACTTTTCATGTACTAATAGAAATACTAGTTGTAGGGGTAATTTGTTATAAGAAATAAGTATTAGTTTTAGAGGGAATTTAAATATCCATCAGCATAATTCTCATAAATTAGCCTAAATCTTGGTGGTAATTTTTTGGAGTGATCTCAAAATCCTTACTTATAGAATAGAAGTATGGATAGATTATTTAGATAGACCTAAGAGCATCCACAACGCGTGCCTTCACGGTGCCGCGTTCCGTGTCTGCGGAACGAAACCGTGGAGACACGCGTTGTAGATGCCCGTGTCGTCCCCATGCCTTGCCCAACGCGTGCCGTGAGTCGTCGTCGCGAGACGCGGCACGACACGTCTCGCCACCCGCCGAGGCGACGTGGCGAGCTCCCAGCGCATGCGTGACGCCCACTCGCTGCCCCGCGAGTGGGTTTCGTCACGGTGATGCAATAATTCATTTTTTTAAAATCGAATTTAATTAATTTTTTTTTGCAACGGTGATGTTACCGTTTTTTTATCTGTTTTTTAATTTTTTTTAATTTCTTTTAATTTCTTTACTCTATAAATAATCCTATTTCATACTCATTTTACTCACAAACACACATCTATTCCTCTCAAATCCTCTCTATTTCCACCCCAATTTTCATCTCAAATCAACTCTGTTTTTTTCTTCTCCCAAATTTAATCAAAATAATGGATCCTTTAGAACAAATGCATCAAATAATGGAACAATCACTTGAAGAAGATCGACGACGGGAGGCGGAAGAAGCCACGCCGCCCCAACGCCGCTCCCGTACGTACATCCATCGTAACCGGGAGGAAGCCGCCGCAAGGTTGGTACGCGAATACTTCTGCGATAACCCGATTTGGGGAGATACGTACTTCCGTCGCCGTTTCCGCATGGGGAAACTGCTATTTCTCCACATCGCGAATACTTTGGCAGCCCGGGAAGAGTTCTTCCAGGAAGGGTTCGACGCGGCCGGCCGTCCCAGCCACACGACGCTGCAGAAATGTACTGCAACAATCCGCCAGCTTGCGACTGGACAAACGACCGACATGTTCGACGAATAACTCCACATCGGAGACACCACTGGGCGACTGTGCTTGCTCAAATTCTGCAAAGGCGTCCGGGCAGCCTTCACCGACGAATTTCTCCGGAGGCCAAGCACGACCGATTGTCAGTTCCTGCTCGACCTTCACGAAACAGTGCACGGATTCCCCGGGATGCTCGGCAGCGTCGATTGCATGCACTGGCAATGGAAGAATTGCCCGGTGGCGTGGAGGGGGTCCTACACGAGCGGCCACAAAGGCACCCAACCAACCGTTATTTCCGACTACCAGCTTTGGATCTGGCACGTGTACTTCGGGGTCCCCGGGTCGAACAACGACGTAAACGTGCTCCACCAATCCGACCTCTTAACCAAAGTTTTGGATGGTAAAGCGTCGGCCATCAACTTCGTCGCCTACAACCGGCTTTATAAAATGAATGGTAAAACGTGCTCTATCAAATTTTGTTACATAATTTCAGTTGAAGTTCTATATATAATTTCTAATTCCAATTTAGATTAGTTTTTTGATATATTTGAAAAAAATGGAATACAATCGTATTATTAAACTAACTTTTATGTAATTAAAAATGAAATTACCAAAGAAAAAAAAAAGATTTAACTATCTAAATTTTATTTAGAAATCCTACAAACTTAAAATTTGAAAATCCGTACCACTCCCATCTATTTCAAAATTTGAAGACTGTACCTCTCCCATCCATCTCTCCCATTTCAAATACTCCATCTACTAACTTATTTTGAAGACTCTAACGGTCCATCTCTCCGGCGAAACTCGGCACCACCACCACCACCACCGTCGCTGATTCTCTCCCTCTCTCAATCCCACTCTCTTTCCCTCTCTATTCTCACAATTCCCAAATTAGGATGCATCTCTCTTTCTCCCAAAAATCTGACTCTCTCATCTCCGGCGAAACTCGTCTCCAGCATATCACCACCGCAACTTCTCTCTCTCACTCACCCTGCTCTGGCCTCCACCTCCTGTCAGGTTGTGCGAAATTTCTCATTAAAATTACCTAGAAACCCTACATGAAAAAGCGGTGCCTCTATCTCCCTCCAACGGCACTGCACCCCCCCTCTCCATCTCCATCTCCATCTCCATCTCCATCTCCATCTCCTTCTTTCTCTCTCAATTGGCGGAATCGACTCGTGTTTTCCCAACACCAAGAGTCATAGCCCTCGCAGATTTCACGCCCCCGGCCTGCTCGCCCGGAGAAGAAAGCCGAGGACGTGGCTGTCTCGGAGTTTGGTCCCCACCGCGGCTGCTACTCGCCATCATCAGACGCCGTCGTCTCCTGCAGCAGGTCGCTGGTCCGGATTCGTGGGCGGCGTTGGGTGGCCCCTGACTCGCGGCCTTGCCGCCGCCGCCAGCTGCGTGAACCCGTCGCCTTCCGCCCTTCCGTCGTGGGTCTTTTCTCCTTTTTCTTCTCATCTTTCTCCCTAATTGAATTGTAAATTGAATTGGTTTTGTTGGGGGCGAACTTGTAGTGTGTGATCATGCGTGCAAATTAAGCTAGAAAAAGGTGAATTATGGAGTTTTAATTTGTTAAATTTCTTTGCGTCATTGTCTTTTTCCCTTTTTATTTGTATTTTTCTGGTATTTTGTGTTCCCATTTTGGAATTTCACTGTCTTTGTTGTATGTCAGTGTTTCTTTAATTGTCTAGACGGAATACATGTCACCATCGACCTCCTCACGGACTCGCCGTCTGATTTCGTTGCTGCTGATTCTCGCCGAGCGGTGAGAGGCGCTCCAGGATCCACTGAGCAGTCGCTTCGGTCGGTGTCATACTCCAGCCATCTCGGCTGCATTGTCATACTCCAGCCATCTCGACTTCTCGGCTTAGGTAAGTTTCCACTAATTTTCCAATTTACAAATTTATCTTCCTGTTTGGGTAGATATGTTACGGAGCTAGATTTGGGTGTATGAGATATGGGTTCACTTCTTGATTTGTGAAGCTATTAAACTTGTTGTGATGTCCAACCATTCTTGGGTTGAAAGAGCAGGCCATCACTTGCTTATTTGTAGATTGGTGTTATCCCTTTAAGAATTTATCTTAAAATTTGGGTTCAGCCATTGTGAAAGCTAGAATGAGTTTGTAAGTTTACCAGCATATTTTTTTGTCATTTTGATCATCTAATTGAAAAACTACCACGAACTGTTCAAGTGACATCATTTTCGCCACTTAGCTACTCTGGCCGATTTGTTTCTTATGGTGGAGGCTTTGGTGGGGGGTATAGCAGTGGGCTAGGTGCCTATGGTCGTGGAGGGGGGCAAGTGGTGGATATGACTCTGGCCCTGGTGCTAGTTATGATGGAGCAGGAGGGGGTAGAGCAGGTTATAGTGGCAGTAGTCGATACCATCCTTATTCAAGATAGATGTCCTTTAAGCATCTTGTAGGAGTTCTCACATTTCTCTTGGCTATTGCTTCTCACCACTCGGAGTTGACTAGATTTTCAAAGTACTAGCAAGGAGATGATCTGTAGAAGACTGGAGAACCTTAGTATTTTGTTGTTTCTTATTCGCTGAATTCTAAGTTTGAATCTCATTGAGACACTGTTAAGCTTTCTAAGCTAGACATCTCATACTGTATGAAATGTACTTTGTTCTATTTTTAGTTAGAATGGCCTTTTGCTTTTTTAGGTTCTACCTGCTAGAATTTAATGTTTATCTAGAATTGAGTATACATGCTCAAGTGATCTGTGAGATTATGCCTAACCAGACATAGCGCCTCTAGCTGTTTTTGAATCTGTGATTTGTGTCCAAGCTTTCTTGTGTGTTTTTGGATGTTCTGGCTGGATGTATTAAAGCCTCTAGTTGTAGAATCTCTTTAATGTTTCAGTTACATTGATTTTAGGTGAGTGTTGGTAGAGAAAGCTATGAAATACAAACCTAGTAGTTTGGGTATTTGCTGCTTTTTCATTGCAGGAGACCTGGGAATTTTGCTGCTAATTTTTAATTTGCTATTTATATTATTTTTCCATATATTGTCATTTGTAATGACTGCTGAGATTATAACTTTTTACAGATATCTGAGTTTATTAAGAAATATGTTATGGTTTCAATCTTTTTGTCTAGTATGTTCAGTATGTTCCAAAGTTAATATACTGTGTTGTCTTGCATGGCCTAAACTCTAAACCATAATTTTTTCGTTTGCTTTTTATGAGATTTTGGTACATTTGACTTGTTGACTAGAGTTTATATTTATAATGTGCTTGAAATGTTGATGCTGTTGTCAAGATGATAGAATTAGTCTTATAAAATGAAGACGAGAGATGCTGCAATAGTTATTCATATTCAGCCTCGAGTGTGTTAGTTGATTCGTTTATTGGCTGTAATGGTCTTATTATGAGCTTGGTTTGCTCCCAATTGCTTTATTAACTGTTCTCCTCTTTCACTTGATTGTGTCTAAATGAAAACTGGATGTCTACTTAATTGTCTTACTGGTGTGGTGTAGGT
Source organism: Salvia splendens (assembly GCF_004379255.2). NCBI lineage: Eukaryota > Viridiplantae > Streptophyta > Magnoliopsida > Lamiales > Lamiaceae > Salvia > Salvia splendens. The sequence goes on along the minus strand of NW_024599457.1, from coordinate 8,411 downwards.
TTGATTACGTTTTGCTAATTTATTTGATTTGTATCAGTCTTATCATGTAGTAGTAATTGTTATAAATTTTTTATATTTTCAAAGTTTTGGAACGGATCTTGAAGTACGAAATCATGCAAATATACAATTTATTATCATGAATCATATTGATTAATACTGAAGCTCGCTGTCATGTGTTTGATTTTGGTACTTAATTTATTTGAAATGCTTAGGCCATTACTAATCTACAGTTTATTCTGAATGTCTCTTAAAGCATCCATTGTTTTGCCTCCTCACTTCCTCTCCCACCTTACTATCAAATAAGCAACTTGTCACTTGCTATTTCCTGAATATCAACTATTACGACAATTCAAATGATTCAATGCACCTCATTATATACTACTCCCTCCGTCCAGTTAAGATAACCCCTTTCGTTTTTCGCACATGTTTTGTAAAAATCGTAATAAATAGTTAAATGGGGGAAAGTAAATTAAGAGAGAGAATAATATGGAAGAGACTCATTTTCTCATTTTGTTTTTGTCATTGCAAAGAGATACAAATGAGTTTAAGCTATTTGTCAATGTATGACGGTTAGTTATTTGTTTTATTTGACGTTTTATGTCTCAAGAGTAAATGGAAATTGGTATGCTATACTATACACATCAATTCTTTTGATTAATAAATTGTTATAATCTTTTCTCAAGGAATCGTGCATTCTTTTTTTTCTGACCCTACAAATGTGTGCCTTCATAGGGAAGCTTTAGCAACAATCTTTCTACTCCCTCTGGAGGGTTTGTATCTGGCTGGTGCTTGTCTAACGTTCTAGTTTGTGAAGAGGATGCACCATTAGAGTATGTATTATCTACATCATCTTAATAATTCTCATTTCACCAAATTAGTCAGTTACAACTATTGCGTGGGTCTTAAACACCCTATATCGCCAATGTATAAATTTGAATTCACCCCTTGCAGTGTACCTCGTTCATCTTATGCTCATCAGAGAACGTCTTTGTTGATTAAAGTGATTGCAAACCTTGATTGCTTATACCAGGGTAAATGATTTAGTAATTTTCAGTTTCAATCAGGGTATGCTCCTTGATAGTAATATTTAACAACTAATAACATTTGTTTCAATCCCAGATGAGAAGGATTTGTTTCTCAACATGTTCATTTGGTTCATAGAGAAGGACTATTAGAAACTGTCAGATGACAAAGTGTCCACAGTTATGTATGCCTGCTTCTAACTCTTCCCTTGGTTAATCAAGTAGTAGTACATATCTATATTCTAATACTCTATTGCGTGTAGGTTCACTGTTAAGTCTTTAGTTCCAGGATTTTTGAATGAAGATGATGTACAACTGCTGAACTAATTTGAATATATGCCTTCCTTCCATGCTGAAATCGGGTATTGGTTATTTCTTCATGTTCTATCTTTCTTATTTTGCAATTTAGATAATGAAACATTCTAGCAGATGGTCACAATGCTGCTTCTTATAGTTACACTTTTTTTTCTCTAATAAACTCTCTTCACTCACAATAGTTATTCATTATGTGCATGAGTGCATTTGGTATTTAATGTAATTTTAAGGCTATCTAAGATTGACAATCTTCTTTGTAGGTTATTTGTAAGTCAGTTTGAGTTCCGAATCGTTCGTGCTGCATCGGAAGATCATTTAGTCCATGTAAAACCTCTCTGGCTTAACATATGGATGTCATTCATCTTTTTCCATAAATGTTAGATGCATCTGTTTTTTTTTATTCATAATCATATCTGTTTTCTTCTTGATAAGATTTTAATGAAGTTTGTTTCTTCATGCAGGAGCTTGGGAAGAGGTGGACTGCAGGAGCAACTAGCTTCCTATATTGGACTCCCGGCCCTGATGAAAAAAAGAGTAGGTATATTTTTTTTGTAAGAGATCATCTTATGTTGTGATGTAGTACTTATTTTCTCTAGTGATGATAAAAGAAAACGAAAGAAATTCTCTTTTTTCTATGATATAAAACGTTTCCTTCTTTTTGCTTAAGATTTGAAAATCATGTTAATAAAAACCACGTTTAAATAACACTTAATTTGCTCGGGGTCTTGCATGTTATGCAAATGATTCACACTGTTTTGTAGGGAATAAGCTTTAGAAAAAGGAATTTTAATGCCAGAAAAGGAAGGTAGGAAGGTAAGACTGATCTTGTAAAGATGACAGGAAAGATGACAGTATATATTTAACGAAAACAATTTAATCTATCAATCAAAATTGAATGTTGGAAAGTTTCGAAGATGATCTAAATTGACAGAGTATTATGTTTTTTTTCTGATAAAGATACATCGGTAGAGGTTTGCTTTCAGCATTTTGGTATGTGAGAAGGTACCAGGTTTGCAGCCGGTAGGAAATCCGAGCTTTTATTGTAGTCATCAAATCTTGGTCTTTGAGGATTCTGGTAACTCTACTTCTCATCTTTTTCTGGTGTCATTCAAACCCGTATAATATACTCAACTTGTGATGTTTCCTACTCATACATGAGTGCCTAACTGCTGTTTATTCTTATACATGCCTGATATGTTGATTTTATAGAGTTTAAATGTTTTTTTGTAATTGATGTTGATTTTATAGATAATTAATTTTTTTTTTGTAATTGACATGTTATGATTAAGAGTAAATTTCCAAGAGGTTGTCTGCCATGGCTCTCTAATATGTGCATCTCCCTAGTTTTTAATGATTTCATACACATCACCAAATGATAAACAACATATATTAGCTTCATAAATATCCAAAAATTTCCCTAGTACTACGCTACTTTGTACTGAGGACGAAATGCTTCCATGAACAGAGTTTCACCACTTGCTATTTGTGTATGCATGCAAGATTTTCTCTCTATTGATTGTCACTACTTTCACCACTTTTTTATGGGTTATTAGCGTAGGCTTCATTTCTCTCGAGGGTTGGTCTACAAACTTGTTGTTGCTTACTAACTTCTGGAGAACTAGGTTTCCCGTGCTTCAGATAAAGTGACAAGAGTGTTCTTTGGTGCCCGATTTCTTGAGCTAAGGAGAGAGAACTATTCCGGTTTTGAAAAATTAATTGAAAAAGCCATAGGGCCGATCGACTGAATGATAGCTTTATGAGTTGCAATCTTGTTGATATTGGTGCATAAAAATGATTTAGGCAATAGGACAAAAAGCCTCATATCCAAATTATCACATGCCTAACCCCACATAAACCCATAGTGAGCCCGTTTGAGCCCCAAAAGCCTAATTTCTTTGTTGAAAATTTTGAAGTCACTATATTAGCCTACTTATTATATCCATTTGTTGGCCTATATTTTCTACCCTAGTCACTAAAATTAAAATGCTAGCACATTCTTGGGAGGGTATTTATGGTGGCAAGAAAAAGATGGAAGTCCTGGAACATTCATCAGGTGGTATTCAGTTATATTGAGATACAAAGTGAAAAAAGCTGTGTCTTCAAAGAAAAATAAAATAAAAAGGCAGCCTTTAATGTGTAAAAAAAAGCGAAGGCTAGAAAAAAAGGCAGCCTTTCATGTGTAAGAAAAGCCAAGGCTAGAAAAAAAAGGCAGCCTTTCATGTGTAAAAAAAAGCCAAGGCTAGTAAAAAAAAGGCAGCCTTTCATGTGTAAAAAAAGCCAAGGCTAGTAAAAAAAATAAAATAAAAAGGCAGCCTTTCATGTGTAAAAAAAAAGCCAAGGCTAGAAAAAAAATTGAGCAAAAAACAGAAATATGCTCAAAAGAATAAGATGACTTTGTTTAGATGGTAGAAAAATCTCAAGTTTGGGGTGTTGAGCTGTCAGAATTTTGCACGCATTGAGTGAGATGTGAAGGATGTTGTGAAGGATGCTATGATGGATGTGCTAGTATTTAAAATGTGATAAGCTACTTAACCAAATATGATCACACCTTTACCATAAGCCCCATTACATCCAAATGAATAAGACCTTTTGATATATGCATCATATTGACTTGTGAGCGATGAATTTTACTTGAGTTTGGGAGAAAGATCTTATGTGCTTAAAATAAAGAATAGCAGGAAGAAATTCTCTTTATGAATTAGTGACGATGGTTTGAGACTCCCAAGACATAAATCGAACTTACATTGAAGCATTGGGATGCCTAGCTCTTAGGGAATTAGTTCGTGTACAATTCTTGTTCTAAAGTCTTACCCGAGAGTGAATTTGGGGTCAACCTAATTTCTCTAAATGATTCGTGTGATTTGACGTGACTTGAAGTAGAGGATTATCTAATGTCTTGTGAATGTGCCTATTTGTCTAACTTGATTGAGGGCGAGCAAGACTTATGTCTGGTGGTATTTGATGTGTGTGGGTAATTGTTTAACTTGTTATTATACAATGGATGGAATGGAGGGTAGCGCACTACTGCTCCAGTTCAGTTTTGACCACCTCACTATTTATTCCAGTGGGTTGAAGGGTATAAAGCTGCAACCAATATTTGCTTCAATGTTCAACCATTTATTTTTATAAACCTTACTTTAGTTCGATATTTAGTGTGCCATTTCATACTAAAGCCATCAATGAAGAACTGCTGCAAAATCTCTCTGATGCTCTACACTTGTTGGTACTTGATAAAATTGGGGTTGGACTTGCTTTGTCTATTCTGAAGAACATGATATATTCACTATGCCTGGATGTGTTGTTTGTTATTCTCTTCTTTGTACATACATTTAGATATAATTTTTTGTTTAGTTGTAGGAAGTGGAATACATACAACAGTTTATTATTTTTATCTCCTTGGAATTCTTCTACATGTTGCACTAAACCTGTAACCCTTTTCTTGGTTGTATGCTGGAAAAACTTTCCGTTTGAGTCGGATTATAGAGCAATCATGCTGCTTTGAGGCTACTGAGATAATTCAGCATATTCTAGTGTTACTCGTAGTCGATTTGAAGGCCTCTCTAAGCATTTAAATTCATTCTTGCAAATGTTATCTCTTGTGCAACTAAGGTGTTTTCCGTGATAGTTCCTAGTGCATAAATAGACTAGAAAGTACTTAGTCTATCAGAAGGTCGAGGGTGGTAGGGGACTGAGTTCTTAACATAAAAAAACGGGTGGAAAGGGTGGAAAATTGAAGGCACAAGTATATTTATTGATTTTTGAGCTAGCTTTGCTTGATCTTCTGCCTCTTAGTTGTTGCACCTATATTTTTCTACTTATTTAATTCATTCTTTGCTACATTTTGCAGATTTAAAATTAATCTGTTAAATATATTATGTTTTTGTGAGTTATACAGTGCCCGACATTTTTCTACTTTTTTCTAATCCACTGTTTGCTATCTTACTGCTTTATAAATAACACATACATAGTATCCTATTTTTCTGTCTCATATGCCTGTACAAATATGTGCTATATTAGTGTTTCTTTGATATATATCTCCCATTATTGTCAAATCTTGCATCTTAATATCTGTTTTTACAGGCTCATTCCCAAGTACTTACTAGACACATTTCCTTTTTTACTTTGGCATTAGGTTTGTTGTACTTTCATCTAACAAAGAAATCATGGGCCTTGGAAGCTGGTTGAGCAGTCAATTGGGTCTATAAACAAATGTTTATAGCATTTACCGTACAATAAGCATTGCAATATCTGCACTTTGAGAAGATTTTGCCTTTTATACATATGCAGTTTTCAGTTTCTCATTTTGCCCTACTGTTAACATGGGCAATTGTTTTGTATAGGTTCTTGCATTGCTGAAAAAATGTTTGGTATAGATTCAAGAGAGTTAAATGCTCCCTCCGAGGCAAGTTACCCGAAGGGCCAACTGGAACGTAATACAAAGCGCTTGGCAGATGTCGTCTCAGATGCTTCAAATTTTCAGTCATTCATTATGATAAACTTTGTAAGCTTTCCATCTGTACAACTAATTTTAAAATCTTATAGAGTCCTATAGATTTCATGGTAAGGTTTCACGATTGAAGGTCGAAAAGACTTAAAGCATGATATCTGAGTTTCTTAGAAATATCTTTGCTTATGTGAACACATAATGATGTGCCTGAAGAGATTTTGAGATCAAATTGCTTGTTTTAACAAATGGGATGCTAATTTTATGAAATTTAATTTCAAATGAAAAGGTAAGAGTTTGAGCACCTGCAATAACTTAGACTTAATGATCACCTCCATGCTTATCTTATCTTGAATGTTTGTACTATGTAGTCTGGGGACAATCTTATTTGTATTTTGCATGTTATTTGCTGGTAAATTTCTTTACTTTAACCTAACCAACTAATTTTTTTTGCTGGTATTTTGTGAAATGGAATAAAGAGGGCTTCCTAAACTGTAGTTGCTATATTCACAAGTCACTTAGCACTAGAATGAGTTTGTAAGTTTACCAGCATATTTTTGTCATTTTGATCGTCTAATTGAAAAACTACCACGAACTGTTCAAGTGACTTCATTTCCTCATTTGGTTTTTGTCATTGCAAAGAGATACAAATGATTAGTAAGAAGAGTTTAAGCTATTTGTCAATGTATGATGGTCAGTTATTTTTTTCATCTGACGTTTTTTTGTCTCAAGAGTAAATGGAAATTGGTATGCTATATTATACACATCAATTCTTTTGATTCATCAATTGTTATAATCTTTTCTCAAGGAAATCGTGCATTTTTTTTCTGACCCTACAAATGTGTTCCTTCATAGGGAAGCTTTAGCAACAATCTTTCTACTCCCTCTGGAGAGTTTGTATCTGGCTGGTGCTCGTTTAACATTCTAGTTTGTGAAGAGGATGCACTATTAAAGTATGTATTATCTACATCATCTTAATAATTCTTATTTCACCAAATTAGTCAGTTACAACTATTGCGTGGGTCTTAAACACCCTATATCGCCAATGTATAAATTTGAATTCACCCCTTGCAGTGTACCTCGTTCATCTAATGCTCATCAGAGAACGTCTTTGTCGATTAAAGTGATTGCAAACCTTCATTGCTTTGTTCCTGATGTATACCAGAATAAAATGATTTAGTAATTTTCGGTTTCAATCAGGGTATGCTGCTTGATAGTAATATTTAACAAGTAATAACATTTGTTTCAATCCCAAATGAGAAGGATCTGTTTCTCAACATGTTCATTCGGGTCATAGAGAAGGACTATTAGAAACTGTCAGATGGCAAAGTGTCCACAGTTAGCAATAACTTGTATATGCCTGCTTCTAATTCTTCCCTTAGTTAATCAAGTAGTAGTACATATCTATATTCTAATACTGTATTGCATGTAGGTTCACTGTTATGTCATGCAGAGTCTTTAGTTCCAGGATTTTTGAATGAAGATGATGTACAACTGCTGAGGTAATTTGAATATATGCCTTCCTTCCATGCTGTAATCGGACATTGATTATTTCTTCATGTCCTATATATCTTATTTTGCAATTTAGATAATGAAACATTCTAGCAGATGGTCACAGTGCTGCTTCTTGTAGCTGCACTTTATTTTTTCTTTAATAAACTTGCTTAACTCACCATAGTTATTCATTATGTGCATGATTGCATTCTCTACTTTTTTAAGTACTGCCTGCTTGTTTCGGAAAATCTAAGATTGACAATCTTCTTTACTCGGGGTCATCTTATGTAACTTTTTATTTATGATTTGCAAATGATTCACACTGTTTTTGTAAGAGATCATCTTATGTTAACTTTCTGGTGCTGTAGTACTTACCTTTTCTAGTGATGATAAAAGAAAACAAAAGAAATTCTCTTTTTTCTATGATATAAAACTTTTCCTTCCTTTCACTAAGATTTGAAAATCATGTTAAAAACCACGTTTAAATAACACTTAATTTGCTGGGGTCTTATATGATATGCAAATGATTCAAACTGTTTTGTAGGGAATATGCTTCATAAAAAGGAATTTTAGTGCCAGAAAAGGAAGGTAGGAAGGTAAGACTGATCTTGTAAAGATGACAGGAAAGATGGTAGTATATATTTAAGAAAACAATTTAATCGATCACTCAAAATTAAATGTTGGAATGTTTCGAAGATGATCTAAATTGACAGAGTATTATGTTTTTTATTCTGATAAAGATGCAATGGTAGAGGTTTGTTTCAGCATTTTGGTATGTGAGAAGGAAACAGTTTCCAGCAGGTGGGAATCCGAGCTTTTATTGTAGTCGTCAAATCCTGGGTCTTGTGAATGTGCTTATTTGTCTAAGTTGTTGAGGGCGAGCAAGACTTCTGTTTTGGGGTATTTGATGTGTGTGGTTAATTTTAACTTGTTATTATACAATGGATGGAATGGAGGGTAGCATACTACTACTCCAGTTCAATTTTGACCACCTCACTATTAATTCCAGTGAGTTGAAGGGGTATAAAAGCTGCAACTAATATTTGTATTTTTTAACCTAACTTTTAGTTCGATATGTGTGTCATTTCATACGTAAAGCCATCAATGAAGAAATACTGCAAAATCTTTCTGATGCT